>NW_007252625.1:94536-95240 GCF_000164805.1 Carlito syrichta
CCAGAGATTTTGGTAAGATGTTTCTTCATTTTCATTTGTTCCCAGGTATCTTTTGATCTCCATTTTTATATCATCATTGATCCAGGAGTTGTTTAGCATCATGCTGTTTAGTGTCCATGTCTTTGTGGGTTTTGGGGGAATCTTGTTGGTGTCAATGTTTATTTTTATTCCACTGTGGTCCAAGAAGGTGCATGGTAGAATTTCGGTCCTTTTAAATTTGCTTATGCTTGATTTATGGCCAATTATGCAGCCGATCTTAGAATACGTTCCATGCGGTGATGAGTAGAATGTGTATTCTGTGGTCTTTGAATGGAGTGCTCTGTAGGTATCAATTAAGTCCATTTGGTCCAGAGTCACATTGAGGTTCTGGATCTCTTTGCTGATTTTTTGTTCTGATGATCTGTCTAGGGTTGTGAGTGGGGTATTAAAGTCCCCAGTTATGATGGTGTTAGAGTCAATACTTTCTTTAGTTTTCCTAGAAGTTGCTTTATGAAAGTTGGCACACCTATGTTGGGTGCATATATGTTTAGGATAGAAATTTCTTGTTGATGGAGTGAACCTTTTATCATTATGTAGTGGCCCTCTGTATCTTTTTTAATTTTTGATCACTTAAATGGCATTTTGTCTGAAATTAGGATCATGACTCCTCCTTTCTTTTGTGTTCCATTCACCTGAAAATTTGTTTCCCATCCTCTTACTTTGAG
>NW_007252625.1:95849-167428 GCF_000164805.1 Carlito syrichta
TCTGTACTTTTTGCAGTTTTGAGGTTTAATTGAGAGGGAAGCTGTGGTTCAGAATGTATATGCTGATTCTAGCATCCACGAACAGGTGTATGAGCACCCTGGAAACTATTTCCCTCTGCCTTACAATTTGTCCATTCAGCAGTATGTAGTCTTGGTCCCTAGATTAAGAAGGGGGGTATAAAAGAGGAAAATAATGGAGGAAGGGGGGCCAATAGGAAGTTAGAAAGAGAGAAGAGCGAGAGGGAAAACAGACATACATACCAACTATCAGGTGAGAAAGAGACACAAGGCCAGAAAGAAGTGAAAAAAGACACGTAAGAAGAATTCCCTAAAGAATACTGATAGCTACACAGAGACAGACCAATAAAATCAAGAAACAGTGTAAGTCAGAAGGCAAACAACAAATGTGATCAAAACAAACAGTCAAAATTATAAAATCATAAGTCAAAATAAGTGATCATACTAAAGTCACTTCAGCTCTGATCTCTGTCCTCTCCCCTTTGTTTTTCATTTCAGGCAGCTAGATTTACTCACAGTTTGGATTTTTTTTTTCAGTTGGCTGCTTGGGGGTTGCTTTTGTCTGATTCAGTGTAGGGGTGGGACTTTCTCTCCTGTTTCATGATGTTACCTTAGGAACTGAGGTAGGGTTTGTTGATAGGTGGGCAGGGCAATGGAAGTCTCTGCCTGGAGAATGGCCGAGGCAGTTTTTGCAGATCTGTTTCTCTCCCCTTGTCTGGGTCCCCCAGCTTGGGGTCACGTGCTGAGTGCCTCAGCCAGGGCAGGCCCAGAGCTCCAGAGCTCCAAAGCTCCGAAGGGCAGGCAGTGAGTGGCGAGAGTGGCCCTGGGCCCCCCACAGGGTACTTCAGCCAGGAATGGGACTGGTGTCTCTGAGGGTCGGGCGCCCAGAGCCTCCCTGATTGACTGGCGGTTTGGTGCTGGGTGCCGGGTAGAGACATGTAGACAGGGAGGGAGCTGGGACTAGAGACTCCCATGCATGTGGTGGAACAGCAGCAGCAGTGGGCTGCAATATCCAGCCCTGTGTGGGACCAAAGGATCCCGGACCTCGGACCAGCGCAACTGGTGGTGGGTTGGGGGATGGGGGAAGAAAAGTAAGAGTCTTTTTGGGAACTCATGTTCAGAGAATCTCACAAGTCCACCTATGCCATTGCCATCTTGTTCCCATCTCTCATGTACCACATTTAAAAAATTCAGTTCAGTTTTGATGGGCAGCACAGTTGGTTACATGTTTTTGCTATTATAAATAGTGCTACAATAAACATGAGTGTGCAGATATCTTATTTGCAGAGTGATTTAAATTCCTCTGGTTATAGTCCCAGAAGGAGGATTCCCAGAAGGGTCTTATGGAAGATCAATTTATAGTTCTTTTAGGAATCACCACACTGTTTTCCAGAGAGGTTAAATTAGTTTGCATTCCCACAAGTAGTGTAGAAGCATTCCCTTTTTTCCTCATCCTTGTCAGCATCTGCTGTTTTTGGTTTTCTTAATGATAGCCATTTTTTTTTAAGGACTTTATTTTTCAGAGTACTTGTTACTACCATTCTGGTTCAAGCCATTGTTTTCTTTTTCTTTTTTATTATAAAGATGTGGGGTACAATTCAGGGTTAGGTATACAAATGCTGATTATGCAGGTACCCTCATTGATGAGGTATGCCCCTCCCTCCCCTAGCAGTTTGCCCCAACCGCCAATCCCACTCCACCTCCCCTGACAGTTTCCCACTACTGCCAATCTCTTTCTTATAGTATTATAAGTGTTCAAGTTCTGCATATGAGTGAGAACATATGGTACTCTGTTCTTTGTTTCTGTGTTAGATCACTGAGTATGATAGAGTCTAAATCCATCCAAGTTGCTGCAAAATCCATATGTTTATCCTTCTTTATGAATGCATAATATTTCGTTGTGTATATGTGCCACATTTTTTTTTAACCATTCCAGCTTTGATGGGCAACATGGTTGGTTCCATGTTTTTGCTATTGTGCGTAGAGCTGCAGCAAACATACGTGTGCAGGTATCTTTTTTGTAGAATGATTTGAGTTCCTCCGGGAACTGCTGGGTCATATGAAAGGTCAATTTCTAGTTCTTTCAGATACCACCACACTGTCTTCCAAAGAGATTGCACTAGTTTGCATTTCCACCAGCATTCTCTGCATTCTTGCCAGTATCTGTTGTTGTTTGTTTTATTAATGATGGCCATTCTTGCTAGGGTTAGGTGGTATCTCAGTGTGGTTTTGATTTGCATTTCTCTGATGATGAGTAAGGCTGAGCACTTTTTCATGTGTCTATTGGCTGCCTATAAATCTTCTTTTGAGAAGTGTCTATTCATGTCTTTTGCCCACTTTTTAATGGGGCTGTTTGTTTTTTTTCTTTCGGTGTGTTTGAGTTCCTTGTAGATCCTAGATGTTAGGCCTTTGTCAGATATACAGTTGGTAAGTATTTTCCCATTCTGTGTGTTGGCAAATATCTTTTCCTGTTCTGTGGGCTGTCTCCCTGCTCTCTTTATGGTTTCTCTTGCTTTGCAGAAGCTCGTTAGTTTGATGAGTTCCCACTTGTCTATCTTATTTCTTAAGGTTTGGGCATTAAAGGTTTTAAATAGGAATTGCCAGTTCCAATTTCCATAAGGATGTCTCCTGCGTTTTCTAAGATTCTTATAGTTTGAGGTTTTATGTTTAGGTCTTTGATCCATTTATAGTTAATTTTTGTGTATGGGGATAGGTAAGGGACCTGTTTCAATCTTCTGCATGTGATCAGCCAGATTTCCCAGCACCATTTACTATATAGGTTCTCCTCTCCCCAGTGGTTGCTATTGGAGGCTTTGTCAATGATGAGTTGGTTGAGAAATTGAGGCTTTGCTTCTGGAATCTCTATCCTCTTCCATTGGTCTATATGCCTATTCTTGTACCAATACCAGGTTGTTTTGAAGTCTGGAAGGGTGATACCTCCTGCTCTGTTTCTTTTGCTAAGGTTTGTTTTGGTTATTCATGGTCATTTTTGTTTCCATATGAATTTCTGTATTGTCATTTCCAGGTCTGAGAAGAATGATGCTGGTAATTTAATGGGTATAACATGATTGCCTTTGGTAGAATGGACATCTTAGTGGCATTGATTCTTCTAATCCATGAGTGTGGAATATTTTTCCATTTGTTTGTTTCATTTTTGATTTCTTTGAGCGGTATTTTATAGTTTTCGTTGTAAAGATCTTTTACTTTCTGGTTAAGAAGGTGCTGAGGTATATCATTTTTGTGCATGTGACTATGGCTATTGTGAATGGGATTGTGCTCTTTTTGTTTGATTCTCTGCCTGTTTGTTGTTGGTGTATAAGAATGTAACTGTCTTTCACACGTTTATTTTGCACCCTGAGACTTTGCCAAAGTCTTTTATCAGTGCAAGGAGGTTGTTGACAGATTCTATTGGATTTTTGAGGTATAGGATCATAGCATTTGCAAAGAGAGATAACTTGACTTAAGATACTTACAGGATTATGACTTTTGAGCTAGATACTGTGAACATTTTGAATGATTAAAAGAAAACATAAACAATCAGTGCAAAGACTGTATTACCACGAATTAGGCAGCGTCTTAAATAAATCAGATCCTAGATCCATATTGCATCCAATACACTTGCTCTTGTTAACTAAGGAGACCATACAGCCTAGTCCATTACTACTTCGGAAAAGGTTAAAACAAATGTATCCTTTTCAGTTCTCTTCATATTCTAGAATTTGAGTCTCTCTAGAAAAGGCAGTTTTGCTCTAAAGCTTGCTCCTGTTTGGCTGCACATCAACAGACAGAGGGAGGCATTGTTAGAGGGTGAGAAATAGCCACACATTGATTTGTTTTAAAGCACACCTGATGCTTGAAAAACTTTCAAACATAGTCACTCCTGAAAATGATAAAAGACATGCCTTCTTTTTTTCTGTATTTAGAGAAATTCTGTAATTAAAAGAAACAAAACACTCGTATTTCTAAAACAAGGGATATTTTTCAGTGGAGAATAGGGAAGAAAAGCTTTATCCTCTCTCTGGAAATTTCTGGGGCTTTAATGGGGAATTTACTACATTTTTAAATTTGACAAAGCTGTTTTAACTCTCTCATTTCCAAAAGCAGAGGGTACACACTGCCAATTGATTTTCCAGTGGAATGTTAATTCATGCAGAAGTCAGCCTCTCTTATTTGATCCCTAGTGAAACTATGGGCACATGGTTGTCAGATTTTTTTGTAAGAGGAATTCATGTATGAGGCTAATTTGGTTGGACCAAATAAGTCCAGAGCCCTGTGATTCTATGAGAAGGGGCACATAGTGTCTATGGCTTTGTAAGATAGCAATGCCAATCATCCCTTCCTGGGAGGACTCTAACAATTACTTTGGCTTACAGAGTTATTAGTCTTTTAAATTTTGGTTTCTCCATTTGTAGTTATAGGTGAAGAAGGCACATACATAGAAATCATGGATATGAAGGAGGGGAATTCGTGGGTAAAAAGCAGGCTTCTTGCCAGGCTCGGTGGCTCAACCTGTAATCCCGTGCCTTTGGGAGGCTGAGGTGAGTGGATTGCCTGAGCCTGTGGGTTTGAGACCCACCTGGGCAGTGAGACCTCATCTCTACAATAAATCAAAAAATCAGCTGGGCATGGTAGTGCATACCTGTAATTACAGCGACTTGGAAGGCTGAGGCGGAAGGATCGCCAGAGCCTAGCAGGTCGAGGCTGCGGTGGCCAGGAGCGGCCACTGCACTCCAGTCTGGGTGACAGAGTGAGACTCCAACTCAAAAAAAAAAAAAAAAAAAGCAGGCTTCTGGAGCCAGACAGACTTGCTTTCTTATCCCATCTTTTTATATTTGAGCTGTGTGACTTTAGGCAAATCACTTAACCTCTCTAAATTTACTCCACATAATTGCTCTTACTTCTTATGCACTCAAACAAGATAATGGTTGGCATAGAAGAAGTCAGTAAAATCTATCTGCATACACATACAGGTTAATAAAGTGGTGGTCTGATGTGGCATATTCTACTTTGGTTAACTTCTATTGGAAGTGACTTTTCCTCCATCTGTAAATATGGCACTGCTGCTGTCCTAAATCTTTTGCAGTAACCTACTGGAGCTAGTACAGAATTTATTGGGAGAGGGAAAAAGAGGAGGCTCCATGTGGGGAATAATTTGAGCAATGTCTGCAGAGCCTATCAGGTATCTAAATCCCCCTCCCACCCCAGACTGTTTTGCATCTGGAAAATTTGAGTGTTTAACATGCTTCTGTTAAAAGGTATTGCCTTTGAGAGTGTAGCATTTAAAGCTACTATGAGTTATGATCTCAGAGTTTTCAGAGAAGTGTTTGGTGGGGCATGGCAGTGTTGTGTCTGCAGGGGAGAGCCAGTGCTACCCAGGCCAGTTCGAAGACATCAAAGGTTATTTCTATTTCATAATTTTTAGTTGGTTTTAGCTATGAACACATGTATAGCATCTCCTGAAGTCCTTGATGGTCATCTTTAATCATCATCACTATCATTTCCTAAGCACCCTTATATAATCTTCCTGGTTTATATAAAGTAATGGCTTCTACTCTGCACAAGGATTACCTCTGAAATAGATGACACTAGGAAGGAAACCCTGGCTGCAGAGGGTGGGGGTGGGCTGAAACCATGTCAACCAGATCATGAGGCTAAAAGTAGATATTTATGGTCTCAGTTGTAACTTTCTTGAGGTTAACATACCTTATCTTTTTTTTGTGATTCTCATAGCATCTATCACAACTTCATATATATAGACTGAAAATGTTCATTGAAATAAATTGGCCACTGTAAAGCAAAATTCGCAGCATTGTGAGACTGTGAGGAAAAGATATATCTTTTAAGATGAGGAACTAGAGATTTGGGGATGATTTCTGTAGCCAAACTTTCCTCAAGATTATATTTACTTTGTTGCATTCTCCTCTCTTAGTCTTTTATGGGCCATAAATTCTACCTCTCTTTGCTTTATATCTTAAGTTTCTATCTATTTTTTCCCTTAGGGCAATGGTTTTTATTTTATATCATTAGAATTACCTAGGGAGCTTTAAAACCTCCAGCTGTGGAGGCTCTGATGCAGCCTGGAAAGCAGGCTGAGGTGTCCACAGCCCTTCCCATGGGGAAAAGGATCTGGACGTAGAAAGAGAAGCGGGTAGAGGGTGGGTGTGGCATTTCATAGGTTAGGGTGAGCTGGCACCGATATCATCTAGTATCACATACCACATGCTTCTGAACATTCAGCCTCCTTGCCATCCTTAAGAAAATGAAGGGTATTCCCTCATAAAGGCTTTGGTGTTGTCTATTTCCTCTGACTGGAATTCACTTCCCTCTGATCTATGTGTGGCTCTCAGCATCTTTTCCTTTAGGCCCTAGTTCAAATGTCATTTTCTTAGGAAGTCTTCCTCTGTACAAAGTATTATCCTTCCAGTCTCACTTTCTTTCTTTTTTTTCCCCACTCTCTACCCTATTGCTTTGTTTTGTTTACTTTGTACCATTTGCTGCTATTAGAAATGGTCTCATTTATGCAATTCTTTACATATTTGCTGTTAGTCTCACCTACTAACAGGATACCACTGTATTTTCAAAGCCGAGAATAGCGCCTACACCCAAAAGGCTTGCAATATACATATATTTTTTAAATGAATAGACCCAAGGTTTTATATGTACAACATAAATGGCAAGTATGTATCCAGGCATTGCCAACTGACTTATGGTAACCTTTTTCCCAGATTCAATTCTTCTTATCTCAGTTTTCAATTGTCTGTTGTTAGTCTCCAGATAAAACCGTTTTGATATCCTCTGTTTAAAATAATTTTCTATGCATAGCTTTTTAGTTGAGGAAATTGAGGCTGAAATAGGTTTACCAAATTCTATTTTTTATTTATCATTTTATTTATTTATCAAAATTTTTTTATTGAGAATTTAGAATACAAGAAGCAAGATTTCAGATTTTGTCCAACATGTATCCAGAACTTGAATCTTGAGCTATGTATGCTTGGTCATAATATGTTTTTCAACATATATTTTTAAAATTTAATTTAATACAGAGCTTAAAACAGATATACAAATTAATCTATATAAGGCGATATATGACAAATGCAGATGGAATGATTATAGTGTAGATTATAGCATAGAATTAGAGGCAGAGGGGATTTCAGATCATCTATTCCAGTGACCTCATTTTGCAGATGAGGAAGTTGAAACTCAGAGATCATAATAGCTCATTTTCCATGAATGTTTGAAGGATAAATGCTGGACTGACAGACTGAATCCTGCCCAAGGTCATGTGAGTTCTTTGTGGCACAGCAGATCTCAAACCCAGTTCTCAGTCCAGGGCTCTTTCATCCCCATAGTGATTCCCAAACTCTGTGTGTCTACAACCATCAGGGAGTATTGCTAAACATGCTGGGAATGGTGTTCTGGGACTTGAATTTTTACTATCTCTCTCCTTCTCCCAAGGAAACTTTATTGCATAGCCAGATTTGGGGACCATCGCATACATCATATTATTAATACATGAATTTGCCTCACTTTTAACTTAAGAGATAAGGAAGTTCTACATAATATGTGAAGAATACCTTTTATAGGACTTAAAAAAAAACCTCTGGAATTTCTGCTTAGCTATACAGTATCAGTCTGAGCTAAATCTCAATAAACTAAGACTTGCTTCTGATATTTAATTAAATTCAGCAGTTATTGAGTGTAAGGGATAAAAAATGAATAAGACATGCTTCTTAATATAGACTCTTTAAATCCTGCTTAAATAGAGGAAAATAAGTTACAGGATCCTGATATTCTCCTGAATTTTAGATAATCATGATTGATTGTGCTGTCAGCAACTTGTATTGTACCTTGTAAGGTGTATAGGGGTGTTTAATTTTTTTCTGATTTACTATTAAATGAAAATATCCGCTTTTTACTCTCTCAAACTATTGTGGAATAATCTACCAGGTAATAAGTGCCGAAAGTACACTTTCTTTATTTGCATACTGTAGATGATTGGAGAAGAAACAGGAGGAAAGCACTGTATTTAGTCCCTCCCATGTTTTCAGATTGAACAGTAACAGATTTAATTATAGAACTGATATAATAATTATATAATAGATTTAATTTTTTTATGGCGATAGCAAGTGCTTTCCAAAGCAAGCTCTACTTTTCTTAACCAGTTTTCCCTTTCTATAGCTTATGTTTTATCCTAAGGTATATGTCAGCATTAAAATAGTGTATTCATAAACAGTTCTTAATATGCTTTCCACAGAGTGTTGGGTCTGATATATTTTATGTCAGGGGACATAGAAATTCATTTCTCACATTTGTGGAGGAAAAAAGGGAATGAAAAACTTCAGAGACAATCATTAGACTCAAAAAGGCATTGGAAGATTCAATGTACACTAGGTGCAATATATGTTTTTGTATTTGTTTTTTAATGCTCTACCAGAAGTGTTTTATAGAAAAGTAGGACAAAGATTAAGCTGCAAGAACAATAGATATGTGTATATTTTTTCCCTCAGAGGAAAAAACTAGAGAGTTGAAGGAGCGGGATGCCTGTGTCAGTATTAGTCTCACTAACAGTTGTCTCTCTTATCTACTATGGCAGAGAAGATGCATGGGGGGGTGTGGAGGACAAGCAGTAAGCAGGGTGATTGGGGTAGATAGAGTGCTGGCTGAATGAAGAGCTGGTAATGGAAAAAGAAGAAATTTGCCTTGGCCCAGTCTAAGCTTTCCGTAAAGGTAGTAACCTGCTGGTCTTATTCATGCTGTGTTATTGGCAACTAATACGGTGACCAGAGCATATCAGCTATTTAAAAAGATGTCAAATAAATGTATGTATGAATAACTGCTTACAGAATTATGCCAATTTTTGAGAAAAATGAAATTTAGTAAATAGGATGAATAACGTTTAGATGAGTTTCTTGGTTCTAGCATAATACTTTGCACATCGTTGACCCACAAGGAAGTTTTGTAGTTCAAACCTTAGCAGATGTTGAAAGAAATATTACAAGTCTTAATATTTTAATTATATTTGAAAGAACCGAGGACACTCATTTTTATTTTAATTTTTAGGAAAGCATGCTTTTGTTTTCATTTTCCTTTAATTATTTTTTCCTGAGAAAGAGTAGTTATTTCATCCAAAATTAAAGTTATTCTGAAATCATAATTTCCAGTTCCTAAATGTCATGTTAACTTGATTATTGTTTATTTTGTAAACACCAGTTCTTAGACTGAAATTTTAAATACAAATCAAATGAGTTTATCACTGAGTAGTGTGTTTGTGCTTGTGGCAACAGAACTTAAGGGTTGGGGAGGTGTGCTTATTTCCTGACAGCATGTAGGCGCATGTAGAGCAATAAATAATTTCCCTCAGCAGTTGTAAAGATGGATAATCTTTGGTTTTACATCTGTAAGTAAAATGGCATAAAAATGACTGCCAACAGAAATGAAAACATAACTATAATGAAATAACTTGAGGAAATAGCTGGATTGCCAGTAGTGAAAGAAGTGCATATCTACTTCAGTGAATTTTAATAAATTGCACTTATACACATAAGCTTATTAAATAAAAAGGCAAAACAATTGAATTTAGTCAATCACTACGTTGATTTGAAGGGAAGCAGTTGGGAGACTAATCAGTGAGAAAAACTCTCCAACTGATTAATTTGTTAACATATTTACTGTTTATGTGAATTCAGTGTCATTCACAACCATACAAAGAAGGCTTTCAAATAATAGTCAGATTAGAACTCGTACTTTTTGTCTTTGTAACATAATGGGAAAGTTGATGTGTCTGGAATGTAGTGTCTTGCTATGTAATTCATTATTTTTAAACTTTATTTTTCTTAAACCATTTCACACTACACAATCTGGGCAACAGAGACCACAAACTAATACTTACAGGGACAGACAGGTGAGGCTAAAAGGTTGACCAAGCAGGAATGTTAGGTGAACAGGAAGCAGCACCATCTCTAGCCAACTGTAGCCATGGGAGAATGTGTGCCTGCTGTTGCCACATCTCTTATTTCAAGAAAAACTAGAAATCAGAAATTCTACATGGGATGTTCTATCTTTAAATTTCAGTAGCTAATTAATTTTTGAAACACCGTGTAGACTAAATAAGGCCTAACTCTGCCCATGCTGCAAGTTTGAGACCACTGCCTTAGATAATCAAGTGTAGTAGGAAGAGCTGGATACCATGGGCTCTTACAAAGCTAGAAATAAATGTAGGGCTTTGGGTAAGTCATTCTTTTACTCATGGCCTTCTCATTTTTACAATTAAGGATTTTGGTCAAATGATATGCAATTTAGTTTCTTTTAAACTTTCACAACATCTATCATTTAATAAGGAACTGTAACTGATCTTCACACTCATTAACATTCTCATTTTCACTGTGGACTATGCGATTTCTCCAAATATTTGAAATCTGCTTACTTTTGGCCTCTCGGAGAGTTGTTTATGAACATTTGTTGAAACTGACCAGAGAAAATACTGTCAACTTGTCTCTGAATCTAAGCAAATTGTTAGCAGAGTTGCAATACTTGGCTAACTCCTGCTGTAGTAAACATATTAATAAGCTCTCACCAGAAGAACTGTGAACAGATGCAGTTTTTGAAAACACAGTGTCCTTGTCACATTTACTTGTCTGTCTCTCCTACTAAGGAAAGACTTGCTTGTGGTATCCTAGCAAATACTCTCCTTTTTGTCATAACCAGATTATAGTTCCTAAATTAGTGGAAAATTCATTGTGACCAGTATCTTTAATACAGAGAACTTAAGCCACATGGGGAGATACATGACATGTAATGATGAGGTTTTTTTTCATTCTGTCATACAATTTCTTTTATTCTTTTACACAATTCATTGGAACCAGAAATAATAATAGTGCATTGCCTTTATAGTCACTTTTAAATGTGGAACTTTAGATGCTTTAAATACAATAAATGTATCCACACAGCATCTTCTGTGGTAAATTGGGAACTATCCCCAGTGTAGTGGAACAATCTAGGCATCACACGTAAGCACCTCTATCTTTGCTGGTAACTAGTTGAGTAACCTTGAAAATTACATACCTTTCTAAATTTCCATTTTATCATATATAAAAATGCTGTTCAAAGAAAAAAATCTCATAGTTTTTTTGAGAAGATCACAATAAAGTAATTCGATGTGAAGGTGCTTGGCAAAACATAAAGCATTGTATGTCAGTGAGATAACATGCTAATCAATCATTTACCTCATTCAAACATAAGGAATGGAAGTATAACTTGAATAAAACAGTCAATTGGATGTGACATGCTACAGCTGTAATTCTTTGGGATTTGGAATTGGCTTCCCTGTTCTCTACTACTATTCCTTCGTCCTCTGTTTTAAATCATGTCTTAAACCTCAACCATTTAATTAAGTTGTGTTACTGGGTATATGGAATCAAACTCAGATTCTTAAAGAAAATAGACATTATGTGTTCCTCAAGGACCTTTAAAAATTTCTTTGGACTTATTCTTTAAAAAGAGTTATATTTTTAATCTTCATTTTTTCCTTTCTTTCTGGCCTTCTTCCAGTTTTTCTGCATTAGTGCTAAAATCGAGGACTTTGGGTGATTGTAATGTCACGAACAGAATTATGTAGAGAACACACTATCATCTTATTTTCAGTTTCTCTTACATAATAAACAGTTGCATAAGTTTATACCTAGTCTTGGTATTCATGATTTAAAGTGGTGGCATGATATTTTACAACCGAGTATATAGGCATAACTCGGAGACACTGTGAGCTCCATTCCAGACCACTGCAATAGAGCATATATCGCAATAAAATAAGTCACATAATTTTTTGTTTCCAGTGCATATAAAAGTTTACACTGTGCTGTAGTCTTTAGGTGTGTAATAGCATTATGTCTGAAAAAATGTGCAAACATTAATTAAAAAAATACTTTATTGCTAAAAAGTGTTCTTGATCATTTGAGCCTTCAGCAAAGTCTCAATATTTTTGCTTGTGGAGGGTGGGTGTTGCCAGGACGTTGATGGCTACTGACTATTCAGAGTGGTGGCTGTTGAAGGTGGGGGTAGCTGCGGCAATTTCTTAAAAGGCAACAATGAAGTTTGTTACATCAATGGACTCTTCCTTTCATAAAAGAGTTCTCTGTAGCATGCAATGTTATTTGAAAGCATTTTACCCACAGTAGAACTTCTTTCAAAATTGGAGTTAATCCTCTCAAACCTACTGCTGCTTTTTCTATATAGCTTATGCAATATTCTAAGTCTTTTGTTATCATTTCAACAATGTTCACAGCATCTTCACCAGGAACAGATTCCATCTTTAAAAACCACTTTTTTGGTTCATTCAAATGGAGCAACTCCTCATCTGTTCAAGTTTTATCATAAGATCATAGCAATTCAATCGCTCTACTTCTAATTCTAGTTCTCTTGCTATTTCCACAAAATCTGCAGCTACTTTCTCCAGAGAACTTTTGAACTCCTCAAAGTCATCTATAAAAGTTGGAATCACCTTTTTCCAAACTTCTGTTAAAAATGATAATTTGACCACCTCTCATGAATCACAAATGTCCTTAATGGCATCTAGAATGGTGAATCCTTTCTAGGAGACTCTCAATGTACATTGTCCAGATCCAGCAGAGGAATCACTACCTAAGGCAGCTATAACCTTATGAAATAGATTTTTTAAATAATAAGACTTGAAAGTCTAAATTACTTCTTCATTCATGGGCTACAGAATGGATGTTTTGTTAATAGTCATGAAAACAATGTTAATTTCTTTACATAGCTTCATCAGAGCTCATGAGTGACTAGATGAATTGTTAATGAACAGTAATATTTTGAAGTGAAATTTTTTTAATGAGCAGTAGGTCTCAACAGTGGGCTTACAATAGTCAGTAAACTAAGTTGTAAACAGAAGTGCTGTCATCTAGACTTTGTTGCTCAATTTAGACAGCACAGACAGAATAGCATAATTCTTAAAGGCTTAAGATTTTTTAGGGTGATAAATGAGCATGGGCTTCAACTCAAAGTCACCAGCTGCTTAAGGTATTATCAAAAAAACTTAGTCTTTCCTTTGAAGATTTGGAGCCAGGTATTGACTGATCTTTTCTTGCTATAAAAGTCATTGTCTTCCAATGATGATATAAAGCATTTCATTTACATTGAAAATCTTTTGTTTCATGTAACCACTTTCATCAATGAGCTTAGCTAGATCTTCTGAATAACTTGCTGCAGCTTATACATCAGCACTTGCTGCTTCATCTTGCACTTTTATGTTCTGGAAATGACTTTTTTTCTTTTCTTTCTTTTTTTTTTTTTTTTGAGTTGGAGTCTCACTCTGTTGCCCAGACTGGAGTGCAGTGGCCGCTCCTGGTCACCGCAGCCTCGACCTGCTGAGCTCCGGGGATCCTTCCGCCTCAGCCTTCCGAGTAGCCGGAATTACAGGCACGCGCTACCATGCCCGGCTAATTTTTTGATTTATTGTAGAGATGAGGTCTCGCCTGCCCAGGCGGGTCTCGAACCCGCGGGCTCAGGCAATCCACTCACCTCAGCCTCCCAAAGGCACGGGATTACAGGCTGAGCCACCGAGCCCGGCTATGACTTTTTTTCTTAAACTTCATGAACCAGCATCTGATAGCTAGCTTCTGACTTTTCTGCTACAGCTTCCCCACTTCTCTGTCTTCACAGAATTAAGGAAATTTAGGACCTTGCTCTAGATTAGTCTCTGGTTTAGGGAATGTGCTCTAGATTAGTCTCTGGCTTAGGGAATGTTGTGACTGGTTTGATCTTTCATCCAGACCACTCAAACTTTCTCCGTAATAACAGTTACGCTGGTTCACCTAAAATTTGTGTGTTTACTGGAGTAGTACTTTTAATCTCCTTCAAAAAATTTTCCTTTTCATTCACAAATTGGTCAACTTTATGCTGCAAGAGGCCTTGCTTTTGAACCATTTTAACTTTTGACATGCTTTCCTTAATCATTTCTAGCTTTCGCTTTAAAATGAAAGATATATGACTTTTCTCTTGAATATTTAGAAGCCATTCTAGGTTGTTTATTGGCCTAATATCAATATGGTTGCATCTCAGGGAATAAGGAGGCCAGAGGAGAGGAAGAGAAATGAGAGACTGTCCAGGCAGTATAGTAGTCGGAACGCATACAACATTTACTGGTTAACTTCTCTGTCTTTTATGGACATGGTTTGTAGTGCCTCAAAACGATTACAATCGTAACATCAAAGACCACAGATAACAGATCACCATAAAAGGCCTAGTAATAATGGAAACGTTTGAAATATTGCGAGAATTACCAAAATGTGACACAGAGACATGAAATGAGCATGTGCTGTTGGAAAAATGGTGCTGATAGGCTTGCTCAATACTGGACTGCCCAAAACTTTCAATTTGTTAAAACCAAACCGAAACAAAACAGCACACACAAAAAACAGTATCTGGAGTGCAATAAAGCAAGGTGCAATAGAAAAAGACATGCTTCTATAGAAATGGGCTTTATTTTAGCATTCAAGAGGCTTATGATTTTTTTCCCTCAAATATATCCAGTAGTGTGCTACTTTATAAAAAACCAGCTCTTGAGGAAAAAAAAAAGTCCCAGTTTGTAGCATTTCCTAATTTCCATAGTGTCAATTACTCCCACCATAGCTGATTTTAAGCTACTGAATTTATGTCACTGAATGTGGAGTTGGAAAGAGATATGTCTGATATCCCTAGAGGTAGTATAACCTGTTCCTACACACAGTACTCCGTACTACAGAGTACTATGATGAATATTTGAGTAAACGTGGGAAAGCTCTAAATATTGCTTCATCAAGTTATTATTCATAGACTATACTTAATATTTGCATAATATTACATGCAGTGAATGCTCTAAGTTATGAACACATTATGTATATACCTATATAACAGTTTCCACATATTTTATAAAAGGAATAAGATAAATATTTCACTCATCTTTCAAGTTTAATATTTTTCTTTTTTTTTAACTTTATTTTATCATAAAGATGTGGGGTACAAATCAGGATTAAGTATGTGAGTGGTTTACAAGCAGGTGAAGTTTGGGCCTCCACTGGACCTCACTTTACCTATGCAGTACTCGGAGGAACACAAACAGTTCTCCAAAAAGACATATGCTCATGCATGTTCATTGCTGCACTATTCACAATAGCAAAAATATGAAACCAACCCTGCTGTCCATTGAAAGTGAACTGGATAAAGAAAATGTGGTACGTATGCACAATGGAGTATTACATAGCCACAAAGAAGGACAAAATTATGGACTTTGCAGCAACTTGGAAGTTTAATATTTTTCATTTGATATTTTTTCTTTCATTACAAATATTATTTGTATCCATCAGCCTCAATCTTTTTTCTAATTAGTAACAATACTTTTATTAGCCTATTAAATTGTTGAAATATTTCAAAGTTAACTTTAGTCATGTTTTGTCATCTATTTCCTCATATTGTGGTTCTTACTTCATCTCACAGCATGTGATACTGAGTAATTTTTTTGCCCAAAAATAATATTTTGGTATCACTGAATTTTTTTTTTTTTTGCTTTGTTTTGTTTTGAGACAGTGCTTTATTCTGTCACCTAGGAGACTGGAGTGTGGTGGCATGATCATGACTCACTGTAACCTCGATCTCCTGGGCTCAAGTGATCCTCCTGCCTCAATCTCTCAAGTGGATGCGACTACAGGCTAATTTTTCTAGTTTGTGTAGACAGGGATCTCACTTCGTTGCCTAGGCTGGTCTCAAACGCCTGGCCTCAAGCTGTCTCTTGTCTCGGCCTTCCAAAGTGCTGGGATTACAGGCATGAACCACTGTGTCAGACCTGCTATCATAATTTTTGAGATGTCATGTGTCAGAATTCCTCAAGGCTCTGAATATTGCACCATTGTCTTTTGGTAGACAGTGAAAAGTGAAAAGGGCAGAGAAAAGTCTGTTAAAATCCTAACTTTATTTCTTTTGCCTGTATGTTTATCTTTTTCCTTCCTAGAAGTTTATAACATTCTTTTTTTTTTTTTTTTTTTTTTTTGAGTTGGAGTCTCACTCTGTCATCCAGACTGGAGTGCAGTAGCCGCTCCCAGCCACCACAGCCTCGACCTGCTGGGCTCCAGTGATCCTTCCGCCTCAGCCTTCCAAGTAGCTGGTACTACAGGCATGCACTACCACACCCAGCCAATTTTTTTGATTTATTGTAGAGATGAGGTCTCACCAAGTTGCTCAGGCGGGTCTCAGGCAATTCACTCACCTCGGCCTCCCAAAGCACGGGATTACACGCTGAGTCACCGAGCCCGGCTATAGCATTCTTTATCTTTGTGAAAACAAAACTTACTAGTATGTATCGAGATTGTCAAAGTTTGTTTGTTGGTTTCATATTGTGCATAACGGTGTACATCTTCTCAGTTTCTAAGTCTCCCTCTGGTTCTGGTTTTTGTTCGTTGTGATTGTTTTACTGCTCTTTGGTGGCAGAGGTTGCTTTTACCTGCCCTGTTCTGCATATATCTTTAAAATTTTGTGTTTTCTTTCAACTCTATTTTTCTTCTAATTTAAGTTTGTTCAATTTATTACCAATTTATTTTTGCAATGCATTTTTTGCTGTTTTTCTTCTTTCATTGTGATTTTTTTTTTTTTTGCTTTGTTTTTTTATTCAGCTATCATCTGCTCTTTTCCTGGCCTGCCCTCTTATCTCAGTCTATTCTCGTTTAATAGAAATGCTATCTGGATAAAAAAACTTACTTTTGAATAGTAAGCAAATATTGTCTAAAATTGCTCTATATTTCCTACAGAAACAATTTTTGAGGCTCTCTTTCAACCCTGCCATGCCTTTAGATATTTGTTTCATTATTTCTGTATTATCAATTTTCCTGTAGGGACCCTTGCTGACTACTTATTCCTTTTCATATCTGTGAATGAGGCTAAGTCTGACTGGATACGATGGTCCAAAGCAGCCAACAGGCACTGACTTTCCTTGGAGCTGCCAACATCTGCTTCTCTGCCAGAAACCTCCTCTTGCAGATCTGAATTGTAGGGCAAGCTAATCTCAGGGCACCCAGCAGAGCTTCCAGTGCAAAGTGCCACCAGAGTAGCACCTCAAAAATTTTTAGTTTATCCTCCTAGCAGTGAAAGGACTGGTTAGAATTTAAGTTGAAAAGAAAATTCTTTGAAATGGGTAAATAGGCCTCTGATTGCTAGTTATGCTATTTCTTTTTTTCTTCTTCTTCTTCTTTTAATTTTAAAGATGTGAGTTACAATTCAGGTTTAGGTATACAAATGTTTATGATGCAGATACCCTTGTTGATGAGGTGTGTCCCTCCTTTCCCAGGCAAATTCCCACTACTGCCAATCCCGTTCCCCACCCGCCCCCTGCCCACCTCCTGGCAGTTTCTTGCTACTGCCAATCCTTTTCTTATAATATTACAATAATTGTTCAAGCTCCGCTTTTGAGTGAGAACATATGATATTCAGTTCTTTGTTTCTGTGAAAGATTACTCAGTATTATAAACTCTAAGTCCATCCAGGTTGCCATGAAGTGCATGATTTAGTTCTTCTTTATGGCTGTGTAATATTCCATTGTGTATATGTACTATGTTTTTTTTTTTATTCAGTCCTCTTTTGATGGGCAACATGGTTGGTTCCATGTTCTTGCTACTGTGAACAATACTGAAATAAACATATGTGTGCAGGTATCTTTTTTGTAGAATGATTTGAGTTCTTCCATGTATATTCCCAGCAGGGAGATTATGGGGTCATATGGAAGGTTGATTTTTAGATCTTTTAGGAATCGCCACACTGTTTTCTACAGAGGATGTACTTGTTTATACTACCACCAATGGTGTAGAAGTGTTCTCTTTTTACTGCATCCTCTCCAGCATCTGTTGTTTTTTTTTGTACTGATGATAGCCATCCTGACTGGAGTTAGGTGGTATCTCAGTGTAGTTTTAATTTGCATTTCTTTGATGACGAGTGAGGCTGTGCATTTTTTCATTTATCTGTTGGCTGCTCATATATCTTCTTTTGAGAAGTGCCTATTCATATATTTTGCCCACTTTGCAATGGGGCTGTTTGTTTTTTTCTTTTTGGCATGTTTGAGTTCCTTGTAGATCCTAGATGTTAGGCCTTTGTCAGACATACAGTTGGCAAATATTACCTATCACTATACACAAAAATCAACTCTAAATGGATCAAAGACTTAAATGTAAAACCTCAAATTATAAGAACCTTAGAAAATGCAAGAGACACCCTTATGGAAATTGGAACTGGCAACAAATTCCCGATCAAAATTTCAAGTGACCATGCCATAAGAGATAAGATAGACAAGTGAGACCTCATCAAACTGACAAATTTCTGCAAAACCAAAGAAACTATCAAGAGAGAGGGGAGACAGTCCACAGACTGGGAAAAAATATATATGGTTTCTTAATCTAGTTTCATCAATTTCAGAGTTGATAGAAATATTGATTACATTCTAGATTTATGTTGTTGTTTTCAAAACTTACTAAGATTTTTTTTCTCAATACAAACCTTTTCTTGGACATTTTAACAGGGATTTGGGAAAGGACCTTTTTGTTGCTTTTCTTATTTCTTTAACTTGTAATCAGTTTCTATATAATAAAAAAATCACAGGATTTTAATTGCATGGTTTTCTACCCCATATTATAATTATTTTCTTTATTCGGTTCCATATACCCAGTAAAGTCAGCTCATTTTCTAAAGCTATAGTTTAGGCTTTTATTTCAGTACAGCAGCCACTAATAGTCTACATGATACATTACACCTATTATGGGTCCTTATTGCGGTTATATGTTGCATACTGAAGTCAAGAACAGTCACATGTATCACAATGGATCATTGCAAATCCTGTATTAATGGAATAGGAGTTTGTGGTATTTGAACATATTGCATATTCAAATACAGTCAACCTATTATCTATGCCAATTAAGAGGTGCAAAGTCACAGAAATACAATGCAATCCAGAAACCTCTTATGAATTCTTTAGAATTCATATGCATTATAACTTCTTTCTTGCTTCATATTTGCATAATTACAATTTCACCTAAACTTTTATGCAAATTAACTTGGAGTCTCTGAAAACATACCAATTGCCTAGATTAGCATGCTGATTTACAACTAAAAAAAGGATATGAAATTTGAGGTAGATAATTTTTAATATTGACAATTCACAAATAGTTAATGGCTAACAAGTCTTCCCATGAATCTGCAAAAACACTTGAAGTGATGCACGTGTTTGTACATGTACGTATGTGTGTTTGCTTCTGTGTATTTAAGGTATAAATAATATGAGAATTGTAGCTGTATTTTTTTCCGTAGTGTTACATTGAAAATAAAGCTGTTGCAGCCAGGCACGGTGGCTCACACCTGTAATCCCAGCACTGGGAGGTGGAAGCGAGAGGATTGCCTGAGCCCAGGGGTTTGAGACCAGCCTGGGCAGCTTGGTGAGACCTTGTCTCTACAATGGATAAAAAAAAAATTAGCTGGTCATGGTGGCACACGCCTTTGGTTCCAGCTACTTAGAAGGCTGAGGTGGAAGGGTTGCCTGAACCCAGGTCGAGGCTGCACTCCAGCCTGTGTGACTGAGTGAGACTCCGACTCAAAAAAAAAAAAAAGAAAAAGAAAAGAAAAGAAAATAGAGTTGTTGCATGGTTTTAATCTTAAGTCTTTTTTTTTTTTTGAGTCATAGTCTCACTCCATTGCACAGGTTGGAGGGCAGTGGCACACTCACAGCCACCCCAGCTTCAACCTGCTGGGCTCTGGTGATCCTTCCACCTCAGCCTTCCGGGTAGCCAGAACTACAGGCGCCCGCTACCACACCCGGCTAGTTTTTGATTTATTGTAGAGACGCGGTCTCGCCAAGTTGCCTGGGCGGGTCTCGAACCCATGGGCTCATGCAATACACTTGCCTCAGCCTCCAAAAGTGCTGGGATTACAGGCTGAGCTACCGAGCCCGGTCCATCTTAATTCTTTAAGTATTTTTTTTTTTTAGCTTCTAAAGGAGTATTTTATTTTATTTTTGTTGAGGTTTGTTTTAGATTCCTTAAGTAAATTTATGGGATACTTTAAACTAATTTAAAGCTTTTTGATTAATAAATACATTAATCACTATGAGATTTAACAGTAAGCCCTGAAATTCTGTGCTACTATTCTATTCATGCTTTCTCCATTTTCAGAAGGTATTCAAACATGGCAATAGTTGTGTTTAAATCCATCTGGATTATTTTTTACTAAAATCTGATGTTTCTCTTAATTCTTAGTGTATAATATCTGCTCTACTTCCTTGATTCACTGATTTTTGATATCTCACACACAAAACAACTAAGGACTCACATTTGTTCTTTTAAACTCTTCTTCATGATGAATATTCAATGATTCTGATATTTACAGTTTTTTTCTTGATATTAAGCCTTAACAAATCATTAATATCTAAGTATTAGATGGCAATTTGCACTTGGTTTTACTTTATTAAAGATGATTGCCAAAGTTGCTATATAATCTTTAAAGCCCTGAAGGTTTTATCTTGATTTATACTTAAATAGATTTTTATAAAGCCATTAAACTAAATTAACTAATTTTCATTTTAAAGATGTGTGGTACTTTGCAGAGTTAGATATACAAGTGGTGATTGTACAGGTAAAGTTTGGGCCTCCCTTTGGTCCCCGTTTTGCTGGTTAGAGAACAGGTACCCTTATGTTGTGTCTTTCCCACCCCCACCCTGTCAGTATCCCACTACTGCCAATCCCTTACTTATAGTATTATGGGAAATGATTGGTTGTTCTCATTTATGAGTGAGAAAATGTGGTACTCTGTTCTTTGTTTCTGTGCTAGATCACTGAGTATGATAAACTCTAAATCAAGTGGCTGCAAAATCCTATGTTTGTCCTTCTTTATGGTTGCATAATATTCTACTGTGTATATGTACCACATTTTAAAAAATTCAGTTCAATTTCTATGGGCAGTACAGTTAGTTCCATGTTTTTGCTACTGTGAATAATGCTGCAATAAACGTGTGTGCAGGTATCTTTTTTCATAGAATGATTTGAGTTCCTTTGGATATATTCTCAGCAGGGGGATTCCTGGGTCATATGGAAGGTCAATATGTAGTTCTTTTAGAAAAAGCTACACTGTTTTCCAAAGAGATTACATCACCAACAATGTAGTTTGCATTCCCACGAACAGTGTAGAAACATTCCCTTTTCTCCACAACCTTGTCAGCATCTGTTATTTGTTTTATTAATAATGGCCATTCTAACTGGGGTGAAGTGGTATCTCAATGTGGTTTTGATTTGCATTTCTCTGATGATTAGTGAAGCAGAGCACTTTTTAATGTGTCTTTTGACTGCCCCTATATCTTCTTTTAAGAGGTTTCTATTCTTGTCTTTTGCTCACTCTTTGATAGGGCTGTTTGTTTTATTTCCTTTTGGCACATTTGAGTTCCTTTTAGATCCTGGATGTTAGGCCTTTGTCAGATATAGAGTTGGCAAATGATTTTTTTCCCATTCTGTGGGCTGTCTCCTCACTCTCTTGATGGTTTCTTTTGCTTTGCAGAAGCTTTTCAGTTTGATGAGGTCTCATTTGTCTATTTTATCTCTTATGGCATGGGCACTTGGGATTTTGATCATACACAGAATCACTCTCTAAGCCTGAGCCATCCAGGACAATTATCTTTCAGTTCTGAACTCTTCCTTCCAACTGCTTCAAATGCAGAAAAGAGCCTTCTTAATGTGCACTTTGTAAACAAACAAACAGAAAACTTCAAAATTGTCTTTATTATCAGATTCTCTATTAATTTTTGGAATTGATTTTGGTGGAAAATATGGTCTTGTGCTGGTATGGGTTCAGGCTGTGAACCACATTCAGATCTGGCCGTACTTAGTGTCCCAAAACCATATCACAAGGCAGCCCTGCAAAGTGGTAAAAACAACAGTTCCTGAAGTCAGGCGGCTTTTGGTCCAAATCCTGACTGTTACTTTCAGATAAATTCTTGAACTTCTCTGTGCTTCCATTTGTGTTTCTGTAAAAATGAAAGATAATCATCACTCTTATCTCTTAGGGCAGTTAACTGACAATTACATAATAACTGACACACAGTACATTATTGTAGTGTTTACTCCCATTATTACTATGCATTCAGAGCAAGTGAGATACCCTGTGTAAATTGTATAGCAAAAAAAAAGGACATTTACTGCTGGGCCTGGCCTATTCATCCCAGTAAGCAAGGAGAGAAGCAGGGTAGACCACTTAGTCCACATGGAATGAGATTCCCAAAGTAAAGAAATAAGTTGTCCAGAGAGGAGAAAGCAAAAGAAGTCTTGGGCAAGTACAAGCAACAGATGTTCGCTCCATATGGGGAAATATTAAAGGAATCATAAAGGAAAAAAAGAACAAATACTCATCTTCATGATTAGAAGAAATTTGGTGAAAGAGATGTTAGTCTTGTTCCTGTGGTTGAAGCGATCAAGAATGAGACTTATGGACAGGGGGTTCAAGGACCCAGATTCCTATAGTTCAAGGGGGAAAAGAACCCTGACTAGAATTCTGAAATTGAATGAACTATATTATAAGACTGTAAGATGCATGTTGCCCGTGAAGACTTTTAAACAGAAGTCTAAATCACTCATTAAAAAAAAGGTTTTACAGAGTAATAAGCAGATAGGGAGAGAGAACAGTAAATATGTCTAAATCTATGACTCTTACAAATGTGGGAAATTTAGGAAATGAACTCAGACCTTTGAGAACTTGCTCTGTGAATAATACTTACATTATACTCAATTCTTCAAATTTTTAATAAAAATATTGACACATTTATTCAATACTTTACTTCTCTGAGCAATGGTTTGGATGTAATTTTATTTTAGTCGTTCACATTTAACCACATGTGGTATAATCCTTACTAATCCATGCTTACTGGAGAGTTCAGAAACATAGCTAATTCTCAAAGCCCATTTTAGCTAATACTTTCAAATCAAGTAGTGAGTGATTACTTGAATTACACCCCTGAATCTAACAATAATGAATTTCACTGAGAGAACAATTTGGTTTATTAAATGATCATATGATAGTGAAATAATTACATTTGCTCATCAGCAATGAGAATGACTGAATTCCTTACAGAGAGTGGCATACAGAGTAGAAACTTGGTTATTTGTCTATTTATTGCTAAAATATATATTCAATATAATACATGCCTTAAATCTCCTGTGGAGGTAAGCAGTGTATAAGTTAAATTTGTGTTTCATCTTAGACACATTTCAAGCACTATTATTGTAAAGAAGACTTAGATATATATTTTGCTACTAAGTAATAATTGACAGTAATTTAGAAAGTCAATTATCAAAGTTCTTTTGAAATTTTTGAAATTTTTTACTTGTGTTTGAATGAGATAGAACAATTTAATAAAGCAACTATTATGATTATACAAGGAGAAAAGAGTTAAATAAATAAATAACCAAACACGATCCTCAGTAAAGTTATTTAAAATCATCTTGAATTACTTGAATGATTTCAAAATAGGTTATAATTAGCCTATCTACCACAAACATAAGCATAGGATAAGGTCTAGATTTTGATTTTCCTTAAGTAAAACAACAACAAAAAACTGTCCTAAATTATTTTTAAAAACTGTCCAAACAGCAAAACGAGGTTCTAAAGATAAATACTTGGAAAGAAAATCCTATGAATTATTCTTCAAATAATTCTCAAAAGACCGCTAAAATAGTTCTCCAAACCTTGTAGGTTTATATTACAACATGATAAAAATGAAACATGATTTTTAAACTTTTCATAATAGGGAAAATAATCTGTTTTTTAAAATCTTTCTTTTTACTGATTTGATTTTGAAAAAGTCTAATCACATTGTTTCAGGATTTGAAGGGAGAAAATGTTTAAGGCTCTTTACATTTTAAGAGGTGACTTATAGCTTACCTACGAAAACAACTTTTGATTTTTGGCAATAATTTGTAGGACTTGTGGAATATGTAATTTAAATATAATTGAATCTCCAAATCACTGTTTAAAGACTTTTGGATGTGTTAAATGATATCCAAAAAAATTTTTTTTTGCTTTGTTTTCACTTTCTCCTGAACTTAAAACTAAAATTTATTCACATTTATAGGGAGAGAAGACCAAGGAATGTGGTAAGTTATGAAAAGAGTCTGCTTAGAATTAAAATTCAGGTCACACCTAATCTGCAAAATAATAAATCAGATAATTGCTAAATCATTTCTCTTGGGAAAAAATGGTTGCTGTAAACCCATCACACACCACACCCAGTTGAGAGTGATATCAGAAGAGAGTTATTTATGTCATGAATCAGAGGTAAAGGCAAATAATTGGCTTGAATGTCTTGAGATTCTAATGCTACTTTGTGATTATAATTACCTGAACAAAATACAGTTTTTATACAACAGCTCTTTCTCACTAAAAAGAAAAAAAATAAGCCAGGCTTGGTGGCTCAGCCTGTAATCCCATGGCTTGGGAGGCTGAGATGAGTGGATTGCATGAGCCCACGGGTTCAAAACCCACCTGGGCAACTTGGTAAGACCTCATCTCTACAATAAATAAAAAATTAGCTGGACATGGTAGCGTGCACCTGTAATTCTGGCTACTTGGAAGGCTGAGATGGAAGGATCGCTGGAGCCCAGCAGGTTGAGGCTGTGGTGGCCAGGAGCGGCCACTACACTCCAGTCTGGGCGACAGAGTGAGAGTCCAACTCACAAAAGAAGATATGGGCAGCCAACAGACACATGAAAAAGTGCTCAGCCTCACTCATCATCAGAGAAATGCAAATCAATCACATTGAGATACCACCTAACCCCAGTAAGAATGTCCATCATTAATAAAACAAACAACAACAGATGCTGGTGAGGATGTGGAGAAAAAGGAGCATCTCTACACTGCTGTTGGGAATGCAAACTAGTGCAACTTCTTTGGAAGACAGTTGGCGATTTCTGAAAGAACTAGAAATTGAACTTCCATATGACCCAGCAATTCCGCTATTGGGAATATTCCTGGAGGAACTCAAATCATTCTACAAAAAAGGTACCTGCACACGCTTGTTTGTTGCAACTCTATTCACAATAGCAAAAACATGGAACTAACCATGTTGCCTGTTGAAGCTGGACTGAATTAAAAATATGTGGTACCTATACACAATGGAATATTATGCAGCTATAAAGAAGAACAAACATATGAACTTTGCAGCAACTTGGATGGATTTAGAGTCCATCATACTCAGTGATCTATCACAGAAAAAAAGTACAGAGTACCATATGTTCTCACTCATAAGTGGACCTTGAACAATTATCATAATACTATGAGAAAGGGATTGGCAGTAGTGGGAACTGCCAGGGGAGGAGGATAGTGGGAAACTGCCAGGGGAGGGGGAACACACCTCATCAACAAGGGTACCTGCATAGTGAACATTTGTATACCTAACCCTGAATTGTACTGCACATCTTTAAAATAAAAAATTTAAAAGTTTTTTAAAAAGAGAATAAAATGGTACTTAATCAATACAATAATTCTTGAACATCAATTTGTAATCACATATTTTAAAATATTATACTTTGAAAATGTAGGCCACATCTGTTTTTTAATTTTTAATATAAAATTTATGTTTTAGGTTTGCTGTGTGAATTTCTCTGCTTCTTGATCTATATATTTCTTATGAAGTTTCTAAATTCCTAACAATCTCTGAATTATTAAACTTATGCTCTTTCTACGTCAGTGGTTGCCAAACATCAAATCACATGTGGAATTTTGAAACATAGAGATTATTAGACTTCTTTGTAGAACTACTGAAGGAGAATATCTAGACATTAAGTCTCAAAATTATACTGTTTTTTAAGTTTCTTGATGACTATGTTCACTTACGTTTTGAGAACCCTTGACTGAGTACAACCCTTTGGACACTTACCATATGTGAATTTAGTAGTTATTTTTGAATAGTTTATTAAATATCCTTTACCAGATTGTAAGCTTATGAATGACAATGCATATTATATTATATTAAGGCTAAGTTTTTTTTTTTTTTAATCTTCTATTGTAACTTTCATATGTTAAATATTTAAAATATTCTTATGGCCGACTGACAAGATTCTGATATGAGTAAGAGAAATGTGAAGTATTTTTAAAATATGCAGATAAGATCCTCATGTGTTTGAAATGTCTTTCATTCTTTTTATAATTTTTAACTCACATTATTCAGATTCCTTGGAGGCCAGTTTTCAGCTGCTTCTTTGTAGCCAGTCTCCAATCCATGGCATTCTTTTCAAAAAGTCCATGAGTTAAAAACTCTTAGCTTTGTTTAAATAACAATGATGATTCCAAGTTGAATATAAAATATGGTTTAAAATTTTTATATGATGAAAGACTCTTAGCATTGACTATGAAAGCTATAAAAACTGCTGGAAAGCCAATAAAGCAGTCTATGTTGTAGCTAACTGTGTTTTACTCGTACTACCATCGCCATTATCACCATTATCTCTGCTACTGACACTGTTTACTATATCCTAAATGCTATGCAAAGTGTTTAAGATATATAAGCTTATTTTATCTCCATAATGACTCTACTAGGGAGAAGAAAAGTGAGCATTAGAGAGTTTAAGTAGCTTACCTGAGGTCATGCAGCTATAAGGTAGACAAAACACATCTTTATCTCCCATGCCCTTCTGCCATAATAAAAACACCTAATATCTAATAAAAGTATTAATTTTCTATGTGCTAGTTTCTGTGTTTGCCTCTGAGAAAACAAATAAATAGGACCTAGTCTCAACTCTTTGGGAGCTTATAATCTCAGAAAAGCCCCTCAAAACACATCTCCATCTTTCCCTCAGTGCTCTTAAAATTATTTTTTTCTCTAACAAGTTTATTCCTCAATGGTGGTCACCAGATCAAATTTTTAATGCCATTTAAAAATACCTACTGCCCATCAAAATTGGAGTGAATAAAGAAAATATGGTACATATACATGATGGAATATGGTACATATACATGATGGAGTATTATGCAGCCATCAAGAAGAACAAAGTCATGGACTTCACAGCAACTTGTATGACCGTCGTACCAAGTGAACTGTCACAGAAACAAATAACTGAATACCGCGTATTCTCACTCATAAGTGGCCTTGGATACTAGTTGTATAGCACAAGGGAGCGATTGTTGGGCACTGCTGAGGAAGAGGAGGGAGGAGGGTGGGAGGTATGTGACAACACAGAGCGTACCTGGTCTACTATCAGGGGAGAGAGGGCCAGTTAGAAGCCCAAACTTCACCTATGTGCAGTCTACTTATGTAGTGAATCTTCACTTATACCCCACAACTCTATAATCAATAAATAAACTTAAAATAAAAATCCAAGAAAACTGTCATAAAACTGAAAGCACAAAGAATCTAAGTAAGAGAAAACGTTAGGAATGGAATGGGCACATTTGAGCATTTAACACAGGTGATTTCATTTAATACTTATGATACTCTTGTGGCATGCATATTATGTAATTTAAGAAGGGGAAAAATGAGACTCGTAGAGGTTAAGAGGTTGCCAAGGTGCCCAACTTGTAAGTAGAAATGCCAGAATTTTAATATCCTCTGGTGGCATCCAAGGCCTTTGTATTTCCTATTGAATCATGGCGTGTCCCTCCTGGTTTTGGTGCCTGGTTTCTGGTCTGACAACTACAAAAAGGGGAGAGCAGCAAGCTTGCTATGACACCAGATAGATTAGTTAAATCTGTGTTAAAACATATTCACTGTACAAAGAGATAAAGTAAGGCATAGAAAACCGGACAAATAAATATGGCTGTGTACATTTCCAGTAAAGAGTTCTGCTTAACCTACTTTGTCAATTCTTGGCAGAAGAATCCTGATCTTACCAGTCATTCAGGAATCCACTTGGTTCAAATGTCACTTAAATGATTATCAGGAAAGATTTATTAGCTTGAGTCCTTATAACAAAAAATATTAGTTGAAAATGGCCGGATCCACATAGTGTAATAAGAACTTTTAACACTTCATTGAAACACAATGAAATGCAGCAGGGTTTGGCATAAACTTCTAATTCACTAATTAAATAATTAGGCTACAAGGCTTGGGAATCACATGCTTGCTGTCTATCTGGATTTCTCTTCCAAATTGCGAGTCGTTCTCTTTGTTCATGCAGTTCTTGTCTCATCATGGCCTGCTTCTTCACATCAAGGTTATTGCATTGACAGGAAGTTCTTGAGTTCTATCCATGTGGTTATTATTCAAAGGTCCTTTAAGTATAATCTTTGTCTATTTTCTTTAAAAAGAATTCTTTTCCTGAGAAAGAAACTTTCTGTTAGGTAATGTCTATCTAGTTCCTCTTTTTGGAGGCTACATGTTCTTTTACTATGTTCATTTTACTAACTTTATTTTTTTGTACAAGAAGAAATTCTAAATAGGAATCTAAGCTAGAAATATATTTCATATTATGAAGAACTACGGATGGTTTATCCACTCAGTGCTTAATATTGATACATATCTTCATTCATTCAAGCGGTTCTGAAGTTTTACTCTTTGGTAGTATTTCTCCTAAAATTATGCAGACTCAAAAAGCAAGACTTTTTGGAAGAGGTAGCATGGTTTCTTTAAAAGGTCTGAAGTATTGCTAAAATCTGTTACTTTTTTATTGTCTAATACTGAATCACTGGGTGGCAGACTCTGAGATAGAGATTATCTTACTAGAAGATTATTAGGAATGTTCTTGGGATCCACAAGCGTCAAGGAGGGGGAGGAGAGAAAACAGGTCCCTGGTGGGGGACTGTGACACAGTCACAACAAAACCTTGGTCAATCTGATAAGGACCTCTGAAGCCTTCATCAATCTGATAAGGAGCTCTGTACCCATCAGAATTTTATTTAGTTAGAGCAAGGGCTTGGCTTTTATACTTCGGTGTTGACCACTCATTAGGCACGAGCTATTCCTGAAGTTGGTATGACTGGCTGAGGCAACTTTTTCAGTGGAGCCAAGCTGGAAAAAGGTGAATAGATAAGAACTGTCCTGGTAGCTGGGAAATAAACCCTTTGGTACTAAAGATAGGATCTTGGCAGCACAGTGCAGCATTCTTGACATTAGCAATTCATGAAGAAGAAATAATGAAATAGGTTAAACCAATGTTTCTCAACCTTTGCAAACCATTTCTCCTTTTGATAAACTTAAAACTTGATTCTGATATACCTGTCTGAGGGAGGAGTGCTATGATAACCGGTTGATTATCTACATGCTTTGTATATCTGCACTGGACAAGAATATATCCTGAGCTCTGGTGTGCTATTCTATAATATACTGTACTAAATGCCCACAAAAGAGCACGGAATTTATATAAAAAGAAAAACCAATGGATAATATTTGTTTTTACTTTCAGAAGTTTTTAGCAAGATTCCACATTAAAAGCAAAGTAAATAAACAAACCCTATTTTCTTGTCCTGAATAGGATACTAGTTCTTTTTTTAAAATTGTGTGTATTTAAGATGTGCAACATAATTAGAGTGCTTCTTATGAGAGTAAATGACAAATATAATTATCAGATATATATTATACAGGAACTTATGTTGAAATATGGGAATTATTAATGTATACCAGATAGAGGAAAGAAGAAATTGTGTGGGCAAAAAAACCATTAATTCTAAAGCAAAAGACAATTAACTATTAGGGGACCAAAGGAGAAATAGATGACAAAGGCAGACTTTTATAGAAAAATTCTGTAAATTTCTGAGGGCACTTGATATATTCACTGGCAAGCATTTCTTAAATGTTTACGATGTGCTTTGTTGTATGACAGATGTCTGGAATACAAAGATGAATAAGGAATGGTGCCTACTGTCAATCAAATTGCTGTTTGGTGGTAATGTACAGAGAAGAGGTGCACAATGGTCTCAGTGACCATCTGCATATGTAGGTCTAGATATCTTGCTCTCTTAGGTAACACTCCTCCAACTCCCCTAAGTTCTCTATCCTTCCTTAGGAAAATTATTATCATAGGTTAATTAATTATCTGTAAAACAAGTATCAGTTATAGTATAATTATTATACTATAATTATACCTACATGCTTAAATAATAATTATTCTTATATATTATACTTATATAATACTTAAGTACACTTATATAATTACTATTTATAAGTATAATTATCTGTGAAATAAGTATAATAACGTATCTCAGGGTGTGCTTATTGGGACTGAGTACTTTGATCGGAAGAAACTCTTGATTTGTAAGGAAGAAGATAAACTTATCAGCAGTTAGTCTGTTGACCTCGCTGGCTAGAAAGCAGTATCTGATGGTGGGGCTTAAGAAGTCAAAATATATTTGATATAAGTTAGAACTTTTTAAAGTCTCCTTTCTTATAAAAGGAGAGACTTGGACTTCTGAGTAAGATGTGGTATAGCAAAATGTAGAACCGAGGTAAGGATCAAAAGACTTCACTACATCAACTATGCGAACAGAGGTGCTGAGATAAAAAGATGAAAATTCTACTTCACCCAGGAGGGCATTATGCTGTGAGAATCCATGTACCGAATATCGATGGGTGAGAGATGTTCTGGTCAGATCACCTCACATCTCTTCTCTCCCCTAGAGTGGGGTTGGAGCGTCAGGGGCAAGATAGATAAAGTTGCAGCCTTTACCTATCTTGTAGAGTCTAGGGCTGTACCATTTCTGTGTTTTGCCTGGTTGTTTTCCAGTTGCCTGCTTTTTCCTCAGGGGAGTTTAGGAAAGTAATAAGGCTGACAATGTGTGGCTACTGGGCTCACTGGCCTCTCCATATTCAGGCTTCCCCTGTGCCTGGGAACTCACAGGGTGATTGGTATTCCCTTGAATTCAGTGCCACTAGTTGATGCCCAGATTAAACTCCACTCAGAGACCTGGAAGTCTTTTAGTCTCAGAAGGAATCTGTCAACCATGGGACATTTTGTGAACATTTCTCCTATGTCCAGGGTTGTTTTCACCTTTGGCTTGAGTAGCCACTTCCTGGAAAGTTTCTTTATTAGCAAATTGTTGTTTGCTTTCAGATGTTGGTATCAAAGTAATATTGCCCAACAAGCCTTATTCTTAAATTGCCTTGGCCACTTTTGCTTTTGGCTGGAATTACTTGAACTTCTCTCTTTTATAAGTAATAACAATTTTTGTTGAATAGTTGAGAGTAATAAATTTGACACAAATATCCCACAGGCAATGCCTGTTTACTTTCACATAACAGTTTAATGACTTTAAACCATGGTTCTGTGACAAGTGGAGAGGTCCAAAATACCTGTGCAAATTGCATATAATCAAGGGCTGTGACAGCTTATGGAAATAGAGTTATGCTGCCAAATAAGAGCATTTTAATTCATAGAAACTATAATTTCCTTTTTTTCTATGTCTACTCTACACCATTTTGCCTTTTGTCATTTAAGCAATTTCCAGAGTTCATATACTATGAAACAATGTAATCCTAAATTGGATTCCATCTCAGTGCTCTGATGGCTTCCTGATAGTGTTCTGGATGGAAGAAGTATTAGATGTTAACCTGCTGCAAACAACAAGGAGACACTTGATACACTCCAGAAAAAAAAAGATATATTATTTCCTTGATTACTAAAGCAACCCCATAGTGCCTTTCATTGTTAGGAAGCCCAGTGATAGATTCTAAAATAAAAGGCACAACAATTTGTTCTCATTTATTTAACTAATATTGATTGATCACCTACTATGTGCCAGGCACAGTGCTAGCTCTGGACGTTTCTCAATGAACAAAATTCTTTGTCCTCAGAGAGCTGGCATCCTACTGGAAAAAGACAATACAAATGATAGGTAACGAAACTATATAATATTTCAGAAGCTGAATGCCATGAGGTACAGGGCAGAGGATGGGGTGATTGGGAGAACCACCTTTTAAAGAAAGTAGTGAAGATATCCTACATTGAGGAGGTAGAATTTAGATGAAGAATGGAAGATAAGTGTATTAGTTGAAATGTATTAATTGAAGATGAGAGTATTCGTTTCCTAGGACTGCCATAACAAAGTACCACAAATTGAGTAGTTTAAACCAATAGAAATGTGTTGTCTCTAAGTTCTGGAGGCTAAACATTTAAATCCAAGTGTTAGCAGGGTCATGTTCCTTCTGAAACCTATGGGGAATAATCCTTCCTTGTCTCTTCCTAGCTTCTAGGGGCTCCTAGCAATAGTTGGCATTCCTTGCCTTGCAGTGGCACCACTCCAATCTCTGCTCTATCTCTTCACATGGCCTTGTGTGTGTGTGAGTGTCCACTCTTTTTATAAGGATACTCATCATATTGGATTATGCTCTAGTCTAATAACCTCATCTCAACTTGATTACATCTATAAATACCTTATTTCCAACTAAAGTCACATTCACAATTTTCAGGCACCAGGAATCATCACTTCAATATATTTTCATGGAAGACACAATTGAACCCATAATAATGAGAAAATCAGCTCTACAAATATTTGTGTTTGCATTCCTGAAGCCATTACAACGATCCTAAGGAGGGAGCATAGCTCGTGTGTTTGAGGAACCTCAAGAAGGCCATCTTTCTGGTGCTGAGTGAGAGAAGAGGCAAGTAGAGGACATGAGGTCAGAAAAGAACCAGGGGACAGCCCACCCAGGACCTTGTAGGACTTGGCTTTTAGCAAGCAGTGAATTGGGGGGCTTTTGGGATATGATTTACATCTTAAAAGCTTCACTCTTGCAGCTGGTGTTTTGAATAAATTACAGAGGCAAGGGAGGATGCAGGGGATCTGATGAGAAGCAATCTGATGGCAACAGTCCAGTGAAGGAGGGTGGGAGGGTGTAGGCTCAGAGCAGGGTGCTGGCAGTGGAAGTAGTGAAAAATTGTTGGGTGGATTCTGGATATATTTTAAGAATATAGCCTAAGGATTTTCTGATAATTTGGATGTAGGTGTGAGAAAGAAGACTCAGGGGTGATTCCAAGGATTTTGGCATGAGAGACTGGAAAGAGGGAGTTGCACTAAGTATGATGGGGAAGCTTCTGGTGGAGCATGCCTGGAGGCAGGATTAGGAACTCTGTGTAGGTCATATAATGTCAGAGATGTCTTTGTAACATTGAAGTGGAAAGGTTGAATGGTCAGCTGTATATAAAAGACTGGAGGTGAGAGGAGAGATCTGACAGAAGAGCTGCCTCTTTCCGGATAGAGTCTATGTAAATTAAGACCAGGAAGCCCTCCTGGATCAGCGGCTTTCTGGGCCAGGCACTTCAGCCTCTCTTCTCCTCTGCTTGGAAGGCTTCATGCAGTGTTGGCTCTGCTAGCACTCCCTGTGAGAACTATGTCCAACAGGCAGTTCTTTTTTCCTTCTCCACAGGAAGCCAGGTTCTGGTTTTTCATCCCTTTCTGTCATAATGACCTTGGACAGGTCTGGGGAGGGTAGGAGGGTAAAAGCAGGGGAAGAAAGATACTGATACTAGGGTAGTCTTCATAGGGATACAGAGGGTCTATTCTGCTTTGGCCACGACAGGTTAGGAAAGGCTCCCGGTGGGAAGCCTGCAGCATCCCTGTGGCTCAGGAACTAAGCCAAACAGGCAGGGCTTTTCTTTGTACCTGCCCATGACACACACTGTCCCTTATATTGTCATCTTAAAATGTGTGACTGAAAGATGATGACTGGTATTTACTAACTGTTCAGATTACCAAATTTTGGTGATAAAGTTGGAACAAGTACATTTTAAAATTTCCTGAGAGCTTTAACTCAGGATTCTAAATGTGGTGGCCGCTCAACACATGGCATGCTTGCAAAGACTTTCCTGCACAAGTCCTTACCTGGATCATTAGATTTACTGCACATTTTGAAAGAAAACCTTTGTTATGAATGCATTACTGGTGTTGCTCAGAGTTTGGTAAATTTGTCACTTGTTGTTCTTTTGGCATTTGAATGGAAAATAACCACTAATTTACTTTTCTCATTTTTCATAAGATTTGCCATGGGCTTTGTGATTGAAGCTACAGTATGAAGCAAGTGATACATATTTTTTAAATTTTTTATTTATTTTTATTTTCTTGAGTTGGAGTCTCACTCTGTCGCCCAGACTGGAGTGCAGTGGCTGCTCCTGGCCACCGCAGCCTGGCTTGCTGGGCTCTGACGATCCTTCCGCCTCAGACTTCCTAGTAGCCGGAGTTACAGGCGCACGCTACCACGCCCAGCTGATTTTTTGATTTATTGTAGAGATGAGGTCTCGCTGTCCAGGTGGGTCTCGAACCCGCGGGCTCAGGCAATCCACTCACCTCAGCCTCCCAAAGGTGCGGGATTACAGGCTGAGCCACCGAGCCCAGCTGTGATACATATTTAAAACAAAATATTTGGGGCCCAATTTTCCATTGACTAGGCTTGAAGATCGCTGATCATTGTGGTTCAATACAAATATGAACTATCCATGCCACCATTGCTCAGGTACATGCAGATAGATACACCCAATACGTCCATTCCTTCCAAATTTTCTTTGGACAGGGGCATTTTCAGGGGTTATAGGCGGATGTTTACTTCCTCCACCTCTGGTGGGTTTTAGTTGGTGGCTGCTTTGTTCCAGAGGCTGTCCTTGTCCACTCCTCTTCTTGCATTGCTCCTTCTGGCCTTCCCTTTCCAGTCTCCAATTCAGCACTGTGGAGACAGAACCTCTTCCTCAACACAAAGACAACTTAAGGAGCAGAGTGGTGCAGTAGAACAAGCTCTATATGGATCGAGTGCCAGAGATATCAATACATCATATGAGATAAAAACATTAGCCAATAATCCACTGCTTACAAAAATTGTAAAATTAACTTCCTATCTGTATAGTGATGGTGGGAAAAAAATCTTACTTAGCCTAAATTATCGGGCAATTTAGAAGACTTTTCCTTACTTTTAAAATTTCTTTTTAAATTATCTAACTTATTTATTTTCACAAGTATTTGCTAAATGCCCTAGTATACCAGACCCTGGTCTGGGCACAGCGCTGATTTTCTACTGTACTTTGGCAGAAGGACTTAATGCAAGAGGGCAAAGCAAGGCAAGGCCAACTCAGTGCTGGCCTCCGATGAGCCAGGAGGGTAGCTAATGAAGATGGCAGGGCAAGAGTTGACATTAAGCCAAGAGGAAGACCAGATGTAGGTAGCCTGACAAAGGTGTTTCATATTAAAATGAAGCATTGAGTTTTGTTTCTGCTCCTTTAACAAAGCAGGTGCTAGTTTAGATGACACATTCAACAAAATATATGCAAATGAGCATTATTAGGAAAAAGATTTTTCTTTGTTGTTGCTCTGTGTTATGAGAGGAGTAAGCATTGTCAGCAGAAATTTTACACAGTCTGGGAATGCTTCCTAGCGTTCAGTGTAACATCACGTCTAAAACATCTTCATTATTATTCAGGTTGAGATCTGCTGGTGTGATGGAAGATGAAAGACAGGATTTTTGTTGCTAAATTCTTTTCCTGTGCCGTGTCTGAACTGCTTTCCCTATGTGTTGTTTTTAATGGCAATCTGAAAGACCTCAAGATGAATAACTCACTTGAGACAGCAGCTGTGGAAATATACTGTTTAAAAAAAAAAGAAAGAAAAAAGATTCTGGCTATTCAGCATACGTGCTAGCTAGAACTGGCATTTGGATATGTATGGGTTCAGCCAGGGTCTACTGGGAATGGTTGATAGTCCCAAAATGCTCTCATCAAAATATTAAGGAAAATGAAGGAAGTGTATGTATCGTCATTCCACTGGCATAAAATGTGGATATTGAGGTAAAGAAAGATTTTTGTTATCACTAGATTTAATGTACTTGGAAGAGCTACTAGGCAAAATTATCTTACTATTATTTATTGATTGTTGTTCAGTATTTACAACCAAACATTTCAGCAAGAACTTAGCAAAACATTATGACTGGAGCACTTTAATCATTCCAATCATATACTTTGAATTTGTAATTTTAAGAAAATGGTACCATAACCATTGTCACTGCTGTTGCCTGGAAGCACTTGTTGCAAAGCCTATGGACTGGAAATTAGGTTGAGCAGTGTGTAGTTTCAGAGATGACTTTTGGTTTAAAAACAACACTTCATTCATTGCCTTGGGTGTGAGATTGGGAGATCCAGCTTTGAGGTGATAGGTGGGATGGGAAGGGCATCTAGTTAAGTGGGAGAGAAGAATGGGGCAAAATAAAAAGGGGGATTTCTCCTGAAGAAAAGACCCTGAATTTATTATCTTCCTAACTGGAGCAGATTGGTAGATAACAGCTTTTGTGTTTATTTGTTTGTAAATTATTTAAGCTTTATGAGAAAAATACCAATTAGTAAAAACTTACTGTCTTGTCTCAATTGTCAAAAAGATGATACTATTTTTTTTTAACTGTGAGAGAAAACGAAGGTACAAATAGAAAGTTTGTCCAGCTCCCTTCCTCATGTTTTGTATGGTACCTGAGTATACAGAGCAAGAATCCAAAGCCAATGCCAAGGCCAATGAATGTCTGTCTTCCTAAAGGATTAATGTCTGTGTCTTCCCAAACAATCAATAATAATCAGTGCTTTGCCTTCTCAATCATGAGGATACAAGACATTGATAACTCATGGATCATCAAAAGTGTAAACCAGACTGATGTCATCTTTCAAAGCCAAGAGTTGTAGAGGACCTAGGAGCTGGAATTTTCATTTTCATTGCCTGTGGGAACACATCCATCCCATCTCTTTAAAGCTATGATAGATTAAGAGGTCATTCAAGGTTTAAACAGATGCCTGGATTTCACTTTGGAATTTGTTCTCAAGCTCGTCAGTGAAAATGGATCTTGTGTGACTTTCGGAATTCTTTACTAGAGATTTGTTTCAGGGACAGCACAAAATTGTAAAGTGAGTGTGGCACTGGCAGAATGTCACCAGTAAAGTAGGCAAACATGTGATTTTCATGGCCCAAAGAATCAGCATCTTCAATAAATTATTAGTCAAGAGGCAACTTTATAATTTTCATTAAAGACGAAGAATTTACTTTGTTACTGTTTAGAGAAGACTGATGTTGAGGTCGATTTAGAGGCTAAGTTCACTCACCATTTCTGTCATTGTTAATATAAGAGTTTTGTATATACAATCATATGGGTGGCATGATAAATACCTCAAAATATTAATCCATTACTCTCCTTTTTTTTTCCTCTTCTGAGTTTCCAATTTCTACCTTCACCTCCTGAAGGAAGAGATGATAAAACCAAACAAAGAAATCAGATCTTACCTTTGTGTTTCCAAATTCTGTGTCCTGGGTGTGGGAGAGGAAGAGACAGGATACAGAATTACATATGATCCAGGGAGAGTCAGTTCTTTACATCTGAGACTAAAAAGGGTCCTTGTGTGATGAGAGAGTGGGAAAAGTTGTGAAATAAGCAGAAGGGTTAGATGTTGAGAGGTTTCAAGGAAGGAGACCGACCCTACTCACCTGAGTGGAATCTGTGGACCTCAGTTAGTTTAGGGCATCTGAGAGCAGAAAGGATCCCAGCCTTGAAGGGGGGAATGTAAGGACAGAGGCACTCAGAGGAATAGATGGGACAAAATGCAGGCAGTAAGACTAATTTTATGTGTTTTTAATTGTGTCTTGAAAGCAATAGAATAGAAATGGCTATGTGGTGTCCAGGCAGACATGGCTGAGGCAATTTCATCATTCTCTCTACTTCCATAAGGGTGAGTACAACACACTGGCATCCATGTACTCAAGCATAGTGTGGAACTATGTGTTCAAACACATCCCCACCAAACTGTCCAAAACCTTTAGTGGATGGGGGCAGTTCAATGTTTCCCAAGTACCCAGGAGAATGTGGGAGTGGCTCAGAGAGGGCAGGACCTGGGACAGCCTTGTTGTGAAAAATGATATAGTAGCATTCATGAGAATAGATGTGAAAGATGATATAGTAGCATTCATGAGAATAGATGACACAAATCCAGAAGAACAATGTCCGTTTAGGCAAAACAGCATTTGAAAAGGTACCTTGATGGCAACTTGCTCAAAGAGTGTGTGTGTGTTTGTGTGTGTGTGTGTGTGTGTGTGTGTGTAAGACAGGATCTTTCTCTCTAACGCTGTGCCACCCAGGCTAGAGTGCAGTGGTGTAATCATCTTTCATTGCAGATTCAGTCTTTTCTGGGCTGAATTGATCTTCCTGCCTCAGTCTCCTGAGTAGTTGGGACTATAGGCACATGCTATCATGCTGGTTTGTTTGTTTGTTTGTTTATTTATGTAGAGACAGGGTCTCACTACGTTGCTCAGGCTGGTCTCCCACTCCAGGCCTCAAGCAATCATCCAGCCTCAGCTTTCCAAAGTGCTGGGATTATAGGTGTGAGCCACTACACCTGGCCTCATTCAGAGATGTTTGAGGGTGAGGGTGGGAGAATGATAAAGCAATTACGACAAAATGTTAACATTTGGGGAATCTGGGGAAGGGTATGCAAAAGTTTTTTTGTATTTCAGTAAGTTTGAAATTATTTCAAAATAAAAAGTAAAAAAAAAACTAAAGAGAGAGGAAGCCATCCTCCTCACCCAATGAAAATCTAGCAACATACACACACACACACACACACACACACACACACACACACACACACACACACACACCCAAAAACAAAAAACAAAGCATGTAGAGTAGTCTGGGTCATGTTCAAGATCTGTAGAACATCATTTATTCAAAAAGAGTAACCCTCCAGTGCTGAGTTAGTAATTGCTGAGGGTGGTTTATAATCTCTTTACATTTGAAAAGAGAAAAAGAAGAACAGACATGCAGGAGCTTGAGGACACAAATGGCAAGAGTGGAAGTAGAGTGTTAATTTGTTTTAAGCTGAAGTTAATATAAAATCAAGTGAATGGCCCGAGGCAGCCCATAGTTTGCAGAAAGATGGGTTTTGGAAAACTTGAACTTTCGGTGAGTTTGTTAAGTGGCAAAAAGTCTGATTTTACCTGGAAGCACTTATTTCAAGTCAAATTTAGTGCCTTTATTTATTATTTAAGTCATTGATAAAGTGTACATGAAGCACTGTGTGGTAGGTGTTGTGGGAGCTATGGTAGGTAGGACTAGGTTGTAGCCATGAAGATTTGCTTTCAGATGTTTACTGGTCTTTAGAGGGGCAGACTATATAAATACAACAGTGGAACAATAGGATGTAATAATAACTACAAGCTATGTAAGCAAAATGCTGTGGCAACAAACCAAAAATTATTTTTATTGTGGGGGACAAGAAAGGTTTTATGGAAAAGAAAGCATATTAACTGGACTTTGAAGATTGGTAGGATTTTAGTGGGTAGAGACGGGAAGTTAAGAACGGTCCTTATGAAAAGGACAAAAGCTAAAGTGTAGGCATGGTAAGGGTGGAGAGGACTGAGTGACAGGGACTTTCTTCAAACTGCTGTTTTGGGTCTAGAAAACAGTTATGATGAAGTCGGTCTCAAACTGAGCATAATCTAGATGTCTTTGATTCCCTGAAGGAATTCTGTGGTTTCATCTTTGTAATCATTCATTTTCCTTCCCATCTGGAATGTATTTTGATATCTGTTTTGAAGTAAGGATCCCATGTCATTATCTCTGACTCCTTTCTTTCTGTGCCCCCTCACACAACCAGTCATTCACCAAGTTCTGTCAAATCTACCTCTAAATATTTCTCAAATATTTCCATTTTTTCTATTTTCATCCGTACCACTTCAAGCCACAGTCATTTTTTACTAAATTGCTCCAGCAAGTTTCTATCTAGTTCCAGCACCCATATTTCTTCCTCCTCTGATCCATTTTAAAATGACAAATATGATCAAGTCACTTGCCTGCTTGAAATTCTTCAGTAGCTTCCCATTGCCCTTAGATAAAGTTCAATATCCCTGATATATCCACCAGCTCCGCATGACTGGCTTTTCTTTATCGCTACAGAGTCATTGCTTGCTCTGTGCTATATGGGCTCTAGACTGAATGTCATCACCAATAGCTACAAATTAACCTAGCAATGACATACACGTTCATGCCCATTGTGCATTCTCATTACGCTTTGTGTTCTAGCCATAAAAAACGTCTTTCTGTTCACCATGCCCTTCTCTAAACCAGGACGGCTCTTCACCAAGCTACCACTTCAGGTCTCAGTTTGAAGGTCACTTTATTACAGAAGCTTTCCCAGAGCCCCAAATATATGTGACCTTATCCTTTAAAATACCCCATAGTGCCCAACACATCTTCTTTAGCATGTGTTTAATTACTTATTTTATGGAGCTGTCTTCCCCACTAGACAACAGACTGCACAAGAGTGGGAACTTGCATTGTCTTCTCTTTCCAGCACACAGTGAGGCTTCTGGTAGATAGTAGATGATACAGATAAATGTACTGGTTAATTGGATCCATCCCTTTCCCCTATTGCTTTGTGATGCATCCTTTGTTGTATATTAGGGTTATTGATCTAAAGAAAGAAACCGAGACAAATTAATATTGGAAGTTTATTTGGACTAATGTTGAGGACTGCAGCCCTGGGAAACACTGGAAAGACTCAATTTTTATTTTTATTTTTAATGGGTGAATTAGGAGAGTGAGTGATTACAAAAGTTGTTTGCCAGAAATTCTCATTGATTTACAGAAATAACAATGATTAATGATTGGCTGTGCATTGTTGAGCAATGGGTATAAACATGGTAGAACATAGAGTATAAGTTTTCATGTCCAATGTATGAGATTGTTCTGTTAACTTATAGTTATTGGTGGTGACAGCCTGTCTAGAGCCCATATAGCAGACAGATTACTTGGCTCAAGGCACAAAGTCAGACATGACTGCTGTCACATTCCAATGTCTCTCTGGACCTGATAACTTAAAGGGGCTTGCATTTTTCAAATAAAAAGTTTCTTTCCTTTCTTAAAATTTTCACTTTAACATCTGTTTCTGGGCCATCTTTTAGCTTCCAGTGATCATCTATCTATCTATCTATCTATCTATCTATCTATCTATCTATCTATAATCTAGTACCATCATCATTCACCTATTTTTCTTAACATTACTACACCTATTCTTTCCTATATTTTTTTCTAGATTAGCTCACAAATCCTTGAGTTCTGACTAGGATTATACAAAACTACTTGGAAAGGAACTGACAAATAGTTACCTTTCTCATACAGAAACATTCGGAGCCCCTTTAATTAGTCATGCCTTTCTAAGTCTAAAGAATATTTGTAATTCTTAAAACTATAAAATACCTAGATGAAAATATAATTGCATGTTTATTTAATCTCTGGACAGAAAATGATTTTCTAAACATTAAAGCAATGGAAGAGTTAATAATAGAATTAGCTGACTGACGTAACTACATAGCAATGAAAAACATAATGCATGTTTAGATACATTATACATAAAATTAAAAGAAAAGGGAAAAACGGATAAAGATAATTGAATAGTGATGCCAAGTGTCTTCTATTTTCACCACATAAATAAATGACACAGACTGGTAAGAAAAAACATTAATATATCAAAGAAAATTAAATTAAAACATCAAAGAAAAATGGGCAAAGAACTTAACCAGTTTTCAGAGAAGGAATTTAAAATGGTATTTTCTAAAAAAGTAATTCTGGTTTCACATGTTACTGCTTGCCCCAGCTATTTTTAGATCACTTATAAGTTTTCTTTCTTCAGGTGAATGATACCTACTAGGTTTTTAAGCTGGCTAGGGTTTTTTTTGTTGTTGTTAAATATAGCTTATAAGTTTTAAAGGTTTTATTTCCGTATCAGTGGTTTTTTGTTTAGATTTCTAGGTAAAAGGGAATAGAGGAAAGTGGTATCTTCTATATTTTATAAAAAGAAGAGAAAGACATTGGTACGTAAGTGACCATAGACACATATAAAACATGGTTCTTTTCAGTTGCATGTTGATTACAATATCCTTAGAGGCTATTAGTATTTTCTTTTATTGTCAGTGATCAATGTGTTGCACATTTAGTCAGTCTGATAAACCTGAACTTTAGTTTTCTTGGATAATTTCTCTGGTTATGTACTTTTTAAACTGAGAATGATCCTTTAACGTAACTATTGAAAGTTCATAAAATTGGTAAATTTATTTAACAAAAGTTGACAAAGTTATTGTTTTGTGTTGGCATAGTCTACATGCTGGGAATGTGGAAATAGAAAGACTGCCAGCTACCAAGACAGAACTGGGGTGTGGGAGTGGTGTAGAGTACATTCTTAAGATAGGTGATATATGTCAAATGTGAAAGGAACTAACACATAATATCCTTCTTCCTTATTCCAGGTCAAAAGTGATTACAAAGGAATGAGAGAGGTAGCAGTCACTTTTAGCAATCAAAGTATCACTTTTCTTTTGTTAAGTCTAAGTTAGAATAGTTGGCTTGACTTATGAAAATAGTTATACACTTTTTTGATTTGCCATTCTTCCCTAGGCCATTCCATTGAATTGAATATATCTATCTAAAACGGAAGCTTTCTTTCTGAAGGACCAAATGTATCCCCATGCTTACAATGTAAACTACAACATGACTTCACAACAGGTTAGCAAAAAAAGTGTGTGTCCCAAAGCTAGACTACTCTGTAAAAGAAATGGGCTGAGCACGCATGCTCAGGTGTTCCTTCCCAAAGCTACTAATCAGGTAAGGTACTCCTCTTACCTTGGAGAGGCCTGAGAAAGGGGCCAGATATTATTTTCACCCAAGAAGTGGAGTTTTTTGTACTGTTTGGTATGTTAAAAGTAGGAGACAAACATAGTACATTTAATACCTAAGCTTCCTCAGGGGCAGGAGATCATGATTGTATCCTGCTCTCACCTTCATGAACTCCTTCCCCCAGTACCAACCATTGATTCTTAGTCTGTCTTCCAGAGACCACTGGTGGCCAGTGATATGCAGTGGCTTGGAGCTTCAAATCAGAGCAATTCTAGTGCCTTGTTGGTATTCAACAATAATAGTCACTTTATTCTAATTCTCACTCCAAATTATGTTTAGCCTAATGATCAACATAGCTCCTGGAAAGTTATTCAGGATACCAAATGGCAGCATACACGTATTCCAATAATATAATGGCAATATAAAAATGCTCCCAAATGTGAATTTTCACTTTTATAAAATTCCCATGTCAAAGAGATATCAAAATTATCTTTGCTTTTGTTTGAAATTTTAAGGTCCAAAAGGGTTACATCAAAGTTGAAAGAAATTAATTTTCAAAATGTATCTTACCCAGTTTCTCTTTCTGTTCAGTCTCAAATAGAGGCATGCACTTTACAGTCTGGATGGAACTGAGGTCCTTTCATCAGCTGCAATTTGAACTGCCTTGTATGGGAAAGAGTAAGGCTCTTTCAAAATCTTGTCTCTCTTGTGCCTCAATTATTTTATCGTTTTATTTTGACAGAATTGTAGATTCACATGCAGTTGTAAGAGATAATAAGAATAAACAATACGTACTTAGAAATAATATGTACCTAGTTTTCCCTAGTGGTAACTTAACTACAGTACCATATTAAAACCAGAAAATTGACATTGGCATTAGCACAATCTGTAGATGTTATTTATATGTCACCAGTTTTATGTGCACTTTTGTATGTATATGTGTGAATGTGTGAGTGTGTGTGTGTGTGTGTGTGTGTGTGTGTGTGTGTGTAACTCTGTGATGTAAAATTCTGTCGTATGTATAGATTCATGGACCACCACCACAGTCAATAAAGGACTATTTCATCAGCACAGCACAAAGATTCTTTGTGTTACCTCTTTATGGTTACACTCACACCCTCCATATTACCTCATTCTTAAACTCTAGTAACCACTCATCTGTTTTCTAATCTATAATTTTGTTACATAAAGAATGTTACATACATGAAATCATACAATATGTGACCTTTTGAAATTGGAGTTTTTCATAATGTTCTCGAAATCTACTCAATTTATTGCATGCATCAAGAGCTTTTCCTTTTCCTTTTCTTTTTTGAGTAGCATTTCCTCATGTGAATGTACAAAGCTTGTTTAAGCATTCCCCACTGAAGGACATTTAAGTTGTTACCAGTTTTTGGGTGTTACATATAAAGTTGCTATGGACATTTGTGTGCATGTTTTAGTGTGAGCAAACTTTTTTCTTTAGGATATATACCCAGAAGTGCTATTGCTAGGTTGCATGGTAAGTATGTGCTTACCATGCAAATTATTTTCTAGAGTAGCTGTGCCATTTTGCAGTCCCACCAGAAATGTATGAGTGATATATTTTCTCTACATCCTCACGGGCATTGGTATTTTCTCTATTTTTAAATTTTAGCTATTTTGATATGTGTACCAATAACTGATTGAGTTTTTGATTTGTGTTTCCCTAAAAGCTAGTGAAGGTGAGCATCTTTCCATGTGCTTATTTTTAATGTGTATATCTTTTCAGTGTAATGCCACTTCATATATTTCTCCCATTTTCTAATTGGATTGTTTGCTTTTTGTTTTTTACTGTTGAATTTTGACAGTTATTATGATATGAGGACTCTAGAGAAGATTCCTTTATCAGATATGTGGTCATGTGCCTCATTTTTAAAGCTGAGAAAAATAAAACCCTTGACATTACAAGACCAACCCAACAGCCATGAAATTTTAAAAGTCAAGTAGAACTTTGAGTTACTGGAGCTGTAATCCCAAGCAAAATTATGCATCTAAAACCCAGAGTTTAGTTTAGGGCAGATCCCTGTTACTGTGGCCAAGGATTCTAATGGGAATTCCATGATATTTGAAGAAAGGAAGGTGGACAGAGAAAATCCTGTTTTAAGTCTTACCAGGATGTTAGTGTACGCCATTAGTTCAGACACCATGATCTACAAATTAAACTCAGCTATAAGAAATTGTTTATCAAGATGAATTTACCATTAACAGGGAGTAATTCCCTTTCCATGAGTATGTCTCCTATTGCACTGACTGACCAGTGTGCCTTCAGCTATAAAAGAGCCCTATGAAATTTGCTTTTTAGGAGCAGTTTTCCCCAATCCTCACATCTGTATATCTCTTAAGAAAAGCTGTTGTGTTTCTTCTACCGGCTGAGACCTTTGGAACCCATGAGTGGAAAAAATAATTGTTTTATAAATTTGGAATCATATTATTCAACTTTTCTGTATTTGCTTTCCTCATTCAATAATACTTTTGAAAATCCTATAAAACCATATGATATAGCCTGAATGTATTATTTGTAATACTGAATAAAAGTCAGTGGTATAAACATGTGACAATTTACCTAGCCTTCCTGAATCATTGAAATTTAACTTTAGTGGAGATACAAGCCCATGGTGACCATTCTTTGAGTCTATACCTTTGTAAAATTTCTTCTCTTTGAGTGTGGGCAGGACCCATAACTTGTTTCTAATTCATAGAATATGACAAAGGTGACGGGGTGCCACTCTTGTCATCGTTCATTACATAAGCCTCAGTCTTGCTGGCAGATTAACTCTAGAAACTCTTCTTGTTGGCTTGATGAAGTAAGTGGCCATGTTGAGGAAGCCCATCTGGCTAGACTAGGTGACCTTTGAGAGAAGGGCAGCCTCTAGCCAAGAAACAGCAGGAAGTCAAAGTTCTCATTCAGTCGTACAGTCTCAAGGCAGTGGATTCTGCCAACAGAGCGATACTGGAAACAGATTCTTCCCCAGTCAAACCATCAAATGAAAATGCAGCTTGAATGACACTTCAGTTGGAACCTTGCAAGACCCCAAACAAATGATCCAGCTAAGTTGTACCTCTTGAGTTATAACCCACAGAATCTACCAAATAATAAATATGTGTTGTTTCAGGTCAACAGATGCATGCTGACTTGTTATTCAGCAATAGAAAATTAATGACTCCACTCCATACCCCAATTTTAATTATTTATTTTTGCTACTAGAAACAATACTCAGTAACTACTTTTGTTCATATATCCTTATATATTGATCCCTTTATTTTATAATTAGAATTTTCAGAAGTATGATTATTTGTTGTGTGTTCTTTTAAATTTTAATAGGTGATGCCAGATTGTTTTCTAAAGAAGTACTAATGATTTACATGTTACCAACAATATGTGAGACTATATTTTTTTCTTATATCTTCACTAGCAATCGGCCCTAATAGGTTTATAATTCTTTTCAGTCTCAAGAGAATTAAGAGATATCTCATTGTTACTTTAAATTTCACTGCCTATCAGTGAGTTCAGTATTAAAAAAAAAATGTTTCTTGATTACAGGGGTCAGCTCTCTGTGGATTGTTCTTTTATAGCTTTTGACAAATTTTTCTGTTCAGTTTTTTTGGTCTTCTTTTTAGTTTGTAATAAGTATTTGTATATTATAGATATTAACCTTCAGTCCTGTAAATCTTACAGAGTTTTTTTTTTAAACCCAAATCAATTTTTTTGACTTTGTTTCTATAAAAGTTTTATGGTAAAAATTAAAATTTTTGTTAACAGCATCCATGTCCCTTTTCTGTGTGAGGCCATAGTAAATCTTTAAAGTCCAAAGCTATGTCTCTTGATTATTGCAAAATCAAATCACAGCCTCCTTGAGGTTATGGGTTTTGAGAGTGACTCTTAAAAGCTTGTCAACAGGTTTCATGATGCCTATAGGTTGGTTTTTCCATAATTTTATTTTTAACTCTTGTTGTATTTCAGAACAATATACAGTGAAATGCAATTTGGGGCAACATATTTAGTACTATTTACCTATGCCTGGCATGAGACCTATTTTAGTAGAACTCCGAGGACTGTAATTTAGCTGCTTCTGCAATTTAAAGACCCAGCCTTCAGATCTGACTGGGAAATACAATAAAATCAGCTAAACTTGGTCTTCCCACAAGTGCCTAAAAAGCCTTTACACTAAAGGTCTGCCTACTTTAAGTTTAGTCTTTACGGGAGCAAAAGAAATTCTCTTACCTGTAATGTAATCCCTGCCCTCTAGGGTGGCTTTGAGCCATAGCTATGTAGGCAGGAGTCAGGGCGAGTTCAGTCACAGAAAACCACACAGACTATAATTGCTAAGTCCCACACCATCTCAACAATTAAAAACCCGCCACACAGTGACAATAAAAGCACAGAAAACCAATGAAGTCTAAACCCAGGTGACTTAGAGTTACCAAGGCATTCAAGTTTCCTGACTTCTTCCCTGCCTTTCTATGCCCTGCCTATATTTTGGCCCAGGGCTTCTCTCTCAGGATTTCTGGTCCATGAGCCCACAAGTTAGGGCTGGACAGGGTCAATCAATGACATTCCTCTTCACCTCCTGAATTTGGAAAAAACAAAAGCCAAATGTACATATAGGAGTAGAAACAGATGATGGGGAAAGAAAAATCTGCTTTTTGATTGCTAACGATGCATTGGAGTATGCCGCTTGACCTATAGCTACACTCAGTCTCTCTCCTATGCTCCCCAGTCTGTGAATTGAACTTGTCTACTCAAAACATCAGGCCTTGGAAAGGCAAAACCTTTCTGGTCATAAATGAGAAGAAAATATGCGTGTCTTGAAGACTTTGATTTCTGAAAAACAGAAAGAAGCTGACTTGTTTGTCTGAGTTCTCTCTTCCCTCTGTCATGATCTGAGACATCTCTTTTCCCTTGGGCAAGTGTAGCTAAAGAGGCAGAGAGTATAGAACTCCCTTTCCTCTATGGGAATATGAGGAGTCGGGGACAGTTGAGTGCCCCTTTTGATATTATGGTAGGGTATACATAAAAGACTCTTCATAGTTGATGTAGTCTTTAGTTCTGATGGGAATTGGGGTGGATGGTTGGGAAACAAGGACATGACATTGAAGTTAAGCTTTAACAGATGAATAGAGGCTGCTAATTTTTGGTAGTTGGAATGGCATTTTAGACAGAGGAACAACATAAATAAAGGAAGAGTCATAAAATTGCATGATGTGTTCAGGGAGCAATGAGGAGTCAAGTGTGGTGAGGACACTAGGTAAAGTGGCTGGAGCTAAGGTTTTGAGAGGGAAATAATTTTTGTAGCATTTGCATTTTTGAAAAATAATTTAATTAGTAGCTAGAATATTGAATAATAGCTTTGAAATGTTGATATGGAACTCAGCAGATAAACTGAGGTTGTAGTTAATTGTGAAGAAATCTATCCATGAAATCTGAATAGAATTCAGAAACTCAGGTTAAGGGAGGTGGGGAGTTAAAATATTTTAATTAGTGTCATATGTCATTGGAGGTACTTTGCAAACTCAGAGAAAAGTCAGGCTCAAGAGATTCAAACATGGTGGCATCTGAGTTGTTGAGATTCCATGCTACCAACCTCTGTTTATCAAGTATCTCACTAATTACCCAGGATGTGAGTTTTTCTTTGAAATAATTTCAAAGACATACTTCACTTCTTCATTTCCCAATTGTCTTCAAAAGTTTGGGCTACTATAACAAAAGTACCATAGTTTGGGTGACTTAAACAGAAAATACTTATTTTTCACAGTTCTAGACACTTGGAATGCCAAGATCAAGGCTCCAGCAGGTCCAATGTCCGATGAGAGCCTGCTTCCTGGCTTGTAGACCACTACCTTCTCTCTGTACTCTTACAGGGCTCAGAATGTGAACTCTAATCTCTTTTTCTTCTTATTAGGACCCCATTGCAATCATAAGAACCTCATCCTCATGATCTCATGTCAACTTAATAATCTCCCAAAGGTCCCACCTCCTGACATCATCTCATTGGGGGATTAGGGTTTCAACATATGAATTTTGGGGGAACACAGACATGCAGTCCATAGCACCAACCTTCTTCACCTTTTTCAGGTAGTCATTACTTCTCACTTTGGTCATTTTTGCCTGCATTCATCATTTGATAATCAACATCTTCTTACAGTCTTGGAGTCACATACTTACAGATTAGATTTACAGTAAAATTTCTCCTTGCCTTCATAGATCTAGATGAGAATTTATACATACAGAGTCACAAGGACATGGAGTATTTACTTTATTCATTTGTGCTCTTGGATTGAGGACTATGGCAGGCCCTCTGTCTCTCCCCAGATTGAATTTATCCATCTTGTCACAGGTGAGATGCTGTGATGCACACCCGAGAGGGCTTACTTCATGGAAACTGGAAGCCTGATGTCTGCTGCATCTGAAGAAGCAAAACCAAGAGGAAGCGAGTGAAGAGCATTGACCTTACTTTTAACTTTTGAGGCGATGTGCCTCCCACCAGAACCATTGACCAGTGAAAGTTAGGGTCTCACAAATCAACAAATTTATTTATTTTTCTCTCTCTCAGGGGAGGAAAAATGTTCACAACAAAGAGTATGAAACATTGCTAGTAATACCATTCTTCTCCTTTCCAGATGTGAGAGTAAAGTCTTAAGTTTTGGTTTTGGAAAGAATGTGGGGTGAGCAGGAGTAGGCTCTTTCACTGCATTATTCATCTTATGTCTTTTTTTTAAAGGTTTTTTATCTTTATTTTTACTTTGGAATCTTCCTGAGACCAGAGCCCATGTATATTACTTTAGGTTCTTCTCACAGCAATAAATATTCAAAACAGAAGCATATTTAGTTGGAGATATGCAAAATAGAATGTCAGGTGGGAAAACCTTGCTGCCACTTGAAATTTCAGTAAGATTCTGTGTTTTTGGAAGATTTCTGTCAGTCTCTAGGGCTTTCTATTCTCATGACCTTCTCTGACCATTGGCCTCCTGCTTCTATGTGTGCTGCCTTGGTTCCAAGTTAATTCAGTTAATGCAGTTAATTCAGAAGTGTTTCTCAGAATATTTGTTCATTTACTTACATTGAAATCATTTGTGAGTACACTAGGTTTCACTGTTAATAGTCAAGAGGAGGAGTCCCTTGATAGCTGAGTCAAAAACAATTCATATTATACATTCCTGTTCTTCAAAATCCCTTGTGATTGGCCCTTACTAAAGTCTTTCCTGTCTTGGTCCCAGGCCCATACATTACTGTTTTGTATCCTTCGGTGAGCTCCCCTTATTTTATGTTCTTGTTTCCTACTCCCTCTTCTCATATTTCTCTAGAAATTCTAAATACTTCAATCTTTATTTTACTAAAAAATTCAGATTTCTCCAGCTCCTTTTTCAAAACATGCACATACAAATCTATCAAGGTTCTCAATAAGGGACTGCCAGGAACCAAGAGCCACTCTCATAGGTGCTATTTATGAGTATAAATAATATTTATGATGTATAGATAGCAGTTTTTCATTATAATTAGGATAATATTCTCTCATTTCTGTATTGATTTTCTCCTACTTGAATAAAAAGGAATGGATATTAAAACTGTATTAAGAATCTTATTATATCAGACCTCTGAAAACATAGGATAAAATGATCCTGAGGATAACAAGTAAAATTCTACAGAATTTTAGGGACAAGAAATGAAATGTTTTCTTCAGTTAATAGAATATATACAAAAATCAAAAACTCCAAAACTCTTCTGATATTAATTGGCTACATGCCAATTAGATACAGGCATATCTTGGATACAGATAGATCTTGGATGCATACTGATAAAGCTAGGGACAAAGAAGTCTTTAACAAAAAAGAGCAATTGGCTGAGTACGGTGGCTCACACATGTAATCCCAGAACTTTGGGATGCCAAGGCGAGAGGATTACCTAAGCCAAAGAGTTCGAGACCAGCCTGGACAACTCAGCATGACCTCATCATTACAATAAATAATAAAAAAAAATTAGGTGGGTATGGTGATGCACACCTATATTCCAGCTACTTAAAAGGCTGAGACAGAGGATCGCCTGAGCCCAGCAAGTCAAGGCTGGGGTGGCCGTGAGAGTGCCACTGCATTCCAGCCTGGGAGACAGAGTGAGATTGCAACTTAAAAAAAAAAGAGCAATTCATTAACCTTATTAAATTATAACTAAACACAATGAATACCAGGTCTCTATAAACAGGAGAAAGTGCAAAGTATGAAAATGCAGCACCAAACTGTTGAGGAAGTGTGGTTACTAGGAATGAAAAATCTGTGGTGACTTTCCTTTTTCCCAACTGAGGAAGGTCTCCTCTAATTAAAAAGCAGGCAGCAGCTTTAGTCAAGGGCTTAGTCTTTTCTGGTCGTTACTACATTAAAATAGAACTGTGGTCTTACAATTCTATTTGTATATTATTAGCATTTCTATGCCATAAGCTCTGAAATCAATCCCAAAACTATCTTTACATGACTGTTACAAGATATTACATTTTCTACACTATATTAATCATTCACTAAGTTTGGTAACACTAGGAGGTCTGAATTTTAAACAAGATACTTAGGTTCCCTATGTATGCATAATTTCATTGTTAATGGGATGATGTCAAATACTAAAAAAAAGTTATTCTCAATGGTACTTTGTTACTCAAGAGTAGCAAAGACTTGAGAGACTCATTTCAGACCATATACTTGCTTGTAGTGGAATAGGAGCATAATCAATACTCATTGAAAAATGTCATCAAGGATCTACTACAGACTCATGACTGAACTCTCAAGTCTCAGAAAATATGCTAAGAATCATGTACTAGTTTAAATAGTTTATTTAACCAGGCAGTGGTTCAATAAAACAAAGTCTGAAATCATATATGAGCTGCCACAAGAAAATTCCTTCACAGAGCCAAAGGTAAAGCTTCATAGGTAATCAAAATTAAAAACTATTATGTGAATTCACATGTTTGGAGAGTAGTATATTATTTAATAAGTCACCAAAGGGATGGAGATTCACATAAGGTCAACACCATCATGAATGTGTATGTATCATTAAAATAAAAGTTTCAAGTCAATGTCCATGGAATAAAAGTCTTATCTAATACTATATCTCTTTATAAAACTTGGCCTTGCAATTGAAATTGCATGAGATGCCTTAAGTTTGCTGGCATCACTCAGACCACCAAAGTGTGATTCTGAATCCACACCCAGTGTGAACTCCTGTTCTGGTCCAAGTTCTCCTGATGGCAGGATGTACTCCACTGGCACTTGCTTGTTTAGCTTATTAGGATCAAAAAAGTGGGCAGACTTAGCACTTTAAGCCAGGGGCCCAACATATTGGTGCTCATTTTTGTGGTGTTCTTGGCTATTGGTGAAGTATATGAAATTTCAGAATGGCAGAGATTCTGGAGCTGTTCGTTTCCACTCTGCACCCTTTGCTTTTCTCCATCTTTCTCTCATTTACAATTTCTTCATTAGTGTTCCATCTCTGCTCTGTGAAGCTGGCAGTAATCTCTCCCTTCTTGGAAATACCTTCATATTTCTCCCATGCTTCTTCTGTATCATGTATCACTGCCTGTCTGGTAGCTATCATGTTCCTGTCTTGTCTCTCAGGAATTCAGAATAGTCTCTGAATCATCTTTGTATGCCTGATAGGGTTTGCTTAGTGCCTGGCCTGGGGTCAGGTATAATAAATGTGTTGGATGAATAATGAGATGCAATTCTGCCATGACATTCATGAGAGTAAAAGACTCTGGATTCTGGTACATTTTATACTAGGGTGGCGTTTTATACTAAGGTTGGAGGGAGTTTGACTTTAGTTTCTCAGACTTTCTATAACATCCCTGCCAAGTGATCTCCCAGCTTTTCCTTGAACACCTCCAGTGATGGTGAACTCATCTCTTCCAGAGACCGACCATTCTATTTCAGACACCCTAGGTGTGAACTTCATTCCCTTTCTCCAGATAAGGTTCTGACCTTAAGATTCAGATTTATTATTTACTCAGGTAAGGATACTTAACTTAGACAAAATAATATCTTGTTCTAATCAGCCTAAAACCTACAACTATCCAGATTCTGTCAGTTTTGCTAAATTTTTGTCAAATACCAAAAAACCCCCAGCTGTATTGAATTATAATAGATTTGACATACATAAAAACCTGCACATGTTTAATGTACACAATTTGCTGAATATGGACATATGCATACACATCTGTGATACTCTCACCATTCTTTTAAAACTGTTACTTTCTTTCATAGATTCAGAAGGATGGAAGAGACCTGGAGACTAGCTAGTCCAACTTGATTTTTAAATTTAAAATGCAGACTGATTAAGAGGAAGAGGGGGGGACAGGGAGACACCCCTTATTAACAAGGGTGCCTGAATGATGCACATTTGAATACCTAACACTTAACTGTACCCCACAATTTTATAATAAAAAATATGTTTAAAAAAAAAAAAGAGGAAGGGGCTCGCTGCAGGTTGCAACCGTTAGTTGCAGTCATCAGCTGCACAGGAAGGGAGGGAGCAATCCCAGCTGCTGACCTGCTTAAAGGAGGTGGAGGCTATGTATCCCACACAATTTTTATATGCCATAATATCATATGCCCACACAGAAGCTTTTTGCCTTTTAGATACAATATTAATGGCATGAACTTAATCATAAGCATAAAAAAGTCCCCTTATTTCAATTCCTTACTTGTTCACTTGCTGGCTTATCATCCATGACCACACAGACAACTGTTTTGTCTTCTGTTAACTGATTGAGGAATGATGTTGGGTGGGAACTAATTCTCAGGAAGAGTAGCAAAAATTCATCATAGGAACATGCTTGAGTAACAATATAATTTTTTAACTAGAAGACAGTTTGGAGTCTCAAAAAAAGAGATAATTTGCTATAACATTAAGTAGCATTTAATGCTATCCACTGAAATGCATTTGTGTGTAGTACAGGAAACAGATGATATTTGGTCTGAAAACACGCTGTGAATTTACTTTTGCTCACAGATTGTTGCTTACTTTTAAAAAAATGTCATGTTCTGCTATGCCAGGGAATGACAGTTATGCTTGATTATATAAGTGGCAATAGTAAGTTGGGGAAATAAAAGATTTGGGTTAAAAGGTGGTTCTGCTTATGGGAAACACCTCAACAAAATTGATATTACACATATTGTACATACTTCATCTTTCTTCAAGAACTAAAATAGCGACAATCTGTGGGATAATATGATAAATTTGAGGGAGACTTTTTGCTTAATGGGGGTTTTTTAAAGTAAAGTCTGGTATTACTCTTTTCCTCATCTCTTAGACATGCTCCTTCAGGAAACTTTTTCATATCTGTATTTTAAAATATAGTTTTATTTTAAATTCATGTTTTGGCTAAATTAGTTGCTTTTTGATGATTCTAAAATTTTTTAGTGGAAAATAGTTTTAATCCTGTGAATTGAATATGAAGATCCAGAATAGGTGTTTGCTAGTACAGGGTAGAGAATACCTAAAATGACAAGTAAATGTGGGTGAGAAAATTTGTTAAATAGAATTTCATAAAAAGCTTATAATTCTGGGATGTATTTGCAACACTGCATGATGGGTCATACTTTTCTGTTTTGTGTTATAGCCAGTTTAAGCCAGTTACTTTTATAAAAACTAAAGCTATATCTAAGCCTTCAAAGATGGGTTATCCAGTAACTTCTATCCGGTATCTTCTCCCTCTTCCTTTCCTCACAAAATGAATGCTTAAGCTGCATCAATCCTCCCACTTCCATTGTTTTGGAGTAAGTGTCTCACTCTGCTGCCCAGGCTGGAATGCAGTGGTACGATTATGGTTCACAGCAGCCTCTAGCTCCTGGGCTCAAGTAATCTTTCCACCTAAGTCTCCAAAGTAGCTGAGACTACAGGCTCATGCCATCACACCTGGCTACTTTTTTGATTTTTTTTTTGTAGTGGCAAGCTTTCCTTTGTTGCTCAGGCTGGTCTTGACTAGGGTCACACAATTCTGCTACCTTGACCTCCCAAAGTGCTGGAATGACAGATGTGAGACACTGCACCCAGCCATCAATCTCCTTTGTGATACTTGAACATTGAACTTCTATGCTCTGCTACTGCAGTTTTCTCACTGGAGTGTCCAAGGAACTTGTCATTCAGTGGTAAGAGCCAAACCTGGATTATCTATGCAGTTTGAATTAAATATTCTCACAGTTTATTACTCATGCCTCTATTTAGCGCTTACATCACCTTTGCCTAATGATTAGTTTATTTCATATTGATCTATTGGACTTAATTTTCATGATCTCCTCATTGGCCAAGCATTATTCTCCTGTTTAGCACTCTTTACTCCTATACCTAGTACAATACTCATCACAGTGCACAAGTTCCATAAATATTTAAGGAAGTGATACTACTTAAAAGAATAAAATATTGTCTCTAAGTCTTACAATCAGTCATTCTTTGATGAGCTAGAGTGGTTAATTCATTGATTTGAGTACCAACCCAATCTTTCAAATTAGATACTAAAAAAACAAGGGAAGAAAATGAAATATCTAAGATATAGATATTTATATCTATATTTTTAATATAGTCACATGCTAAACTTTAGAATATATGGATCAAATCATTTATTTCAATAGGTTAGCATGTAACCAAATGCCTTGGTAAGTTGCTTACACATCTGAAAAGAATATTGATATTGTTCTGTAGAAAATTTACACAAAGCACTATGATTACTAGTAACAATAAATATAATAATCTGAAGTAGTAAGAACCTTTCTTGAAATATTTCTGAATTGAAAGAAAACTTCTAACTTTTAATAGCATTTTTGTTTTTTTCACATGAGCTCTAATTTATAGATACTATAATTGTCATACTTTTTTGTATTAGATGTATAGCTAAGCATGTTGTATAGATTATGGCCAATTTTCACCATAAGTTATTAAGTATTACTTTCCCACTATAACCTAAAATTCATCTTACCACCTATTTTTTTTCACATTTTTTACTTTCTTTAAAAAAAATAATTCTTAAAGCTATTAAGATATTTATTTATTTTTATTTTTAATTTTTCATATTTTTTCATTGAGAAATATAACTTGCACCCAGAAAAGTACATAGAACACATATGGACAGTTTTAAAGATAAATATAAGGTGAATACCTGGGAAAAAGCTACCCAGACCAAGAAACAGAACATTTTATATAGAAGACTTGGAATAGCTACTGAAGGCAGAGTAAGAGAAAACTAGTCAAGCACAAACATCTCCCTGTGAATTCTTGCCAGCTACAAACTCACTCTTTTCCTCTAGAAATTACACTATCCTGACTTTTATAGTAATACTGTCTTTGCTTATCTTTATCATTTTGCCACCAAAGTATGCATCCCTAAGCAAAAAGACTAGTTTTTCTATTTTTTAAAAAAATATATAAATGGAATAATATTTTATATATTCTTTTGTGGCTTGTTTTTCTTAACCTAATGTTGGTAAAAATTACTCATGCTCTTGAATGTGACTTTAGTTTATCTATTCATTTTTAATGCTGTACAGTGTCCTTTAAATGAATTTGCCACAGTTTATTTATCTATTCTATTAATAAGGCAATTTGGGTTGTTTTCAATTCGGAGGTATTTTGAACAATGTGTCTTGGTGCTTGCATTTTTTTTAAGGTATAAACTTCGCAATGGAATTGCTGAGTCAAAGAGTGTGTGTGCTTCAACTATACTAGATAGTATCATACTGTTTTCCAAAGTGGGTGTATACATTTATATTCATTCATAATCATGTATTCCTGATGCTCAAAATTATGACCAATTCTTGATATTATACTTTTGCATTATTCCAGTCTTAAGGGTGTTTAGTGTTAACTCATATTCTTTTATTTATTTAAAGAGACGGGATCTTGTTCTGTCACCCAGGACAGAGTGTAATCATTATTGTTTTTTTTTCATTATTGTTTTAACTTCTATTTACTCTACTACCGCTGAGGTCGAGTATCTTTTTTTTTTAATATAAGGTTTTTGTTTATTTGAATTTTCAGAGTTGAGAAACTTATTTTCACGTTCTTTACCTATTTTTCTATTGGGTTGCCTATATTTTTTATTTATTTTTATATTTCTCATTAAGTGATAGGTATTGAGATTAAGTAGTATTGGTTTGCAAATATCTGCTTCCACTCTGTGGTTATCTTTTTACCTTTTTCATGGAGTCTTATGATAAGCAGAAGTTCTTAGTTTTAATGTAATCAGTATTTTGGCTTTCTTTAGGGTAACTACTTTTCTTGTCTTGTTAAAGACCTTGTACCAAGATTATGAAAATATCTGCATATAGTTCCTTCTAAAAGTTTAAAAATTTTGCTTTTTCTACGTAAGTTTTTCATTGAGCTGGAATTTATTTTTATGTATGGATAATTATTACAGTTCCAATAATTAAAAAGTATTCTTCTCCATTGCTCTGGAGTGCTAATTTGTTATAAATCAAGCATATTTTTTGTGTGGAGAGTTGTTTCTGACTTCAATTATATTCCTTTGGTCTAAATGTCTATCCTTGCAATAAAAGTTCACCATCTTGATTACTACAGCATTATATAGGTCTTGATATTTGTACAAGTTCTTTCTATTTTTTGTTTAAGTGTGTCTTGGTTATTCATGGTCTTTCAAATGACATGTTAATTTAAAAATCTGTGTGCACTTCCACATATTCACTGAAATAACTGGTTGCAAATATGGAATTCATTGAATCAATGCATTAATTTCAGAAGAAATATTTATATGCAGAGTTTTCCATTCTATGAATTTGGTATACATTTCCATTTCTTGAAGTCTTCTTTAGTGTAATTCAATAACATTTTATAATTTTCTTGTAGTAGTCTTATACATTTTTGTTGGACTTTTCCCAAGGGACTTTATATTTTTGGATACTGTCATAAATCTACCTTTGCTCTTGATCATAGCCCATCGAAATCTTTTTAAGACCTTGCTCATTATTTCTTCTCTCTAACGTATATCCTCACTGTTTTTCCTTCCACTGAGCAAGTCACCACATTATATGAACATAATTTGTACCTGTTTTTAAAAATCCTGTAGTATCTCTCTGTCTATTCTCCTTTCTTTTCCCTTTATTAGCCAACAATTTGGACTAACTTCTGTCTTTTCCTTCTTCCATTTGAGTCAGTCATTTCCCAACCAGTGGTGATCTGGTTTCTTCTAACACTATACTGCACCTGCTCTGCCAGGGACCATATTTCAAAGTCCTTAAGTTGACTTTGTTTTTAGAACATTGCTGATAATGTAAGCATATTATTAATAGCCATAAAAATTATAATATAGTAATAATATCAGTGATAAAATTAACAGTTTATTTTATACTCAATAGATACCTAATTGAGTATCTTTTCGGGGAGGGGCAGCACCTTATAGTCACTGCTTTTACAAACCAGATATTGTTATCACAAATGAGATGGCACTTTCTTTTTTTTTTTTGAGTTGAAGTCTCACTCTGTCACCCAGACTGGAGTGCAGTGGCTGCTCCTGGCCACTGCAGCCTCGACCTGCTGGGCTCCGGTGATCCTTCCGCCTCAGCCTTCCAGGTAGCTGGAACTACAGGCACGCACTACCATGCCCGGCTAATTTTTGATTTATTGTAGAGATGAGGTCTCGCCAAGTTGCCCAGGCGGGTCTCGAACTTGCGGGCTCAGGCAATCCACTCACCTCAGCCTCCCAAAGCGCTGGGATTACAAGCTGAGCCACCAAGCCCGGCTTGGGATGGCACTTTCATTGTCCAAGGTCATGATGAGCAAGTTCCTTACAGGAAAGTCTACTTAATGCAAGCATCTAAACTCTGTCCAATATTGTCTCGTCTTTGAATACTGAACCTCATTCCTCTCTGGTTCTCTTTTAATTTCTCTAACCTGTCTTTCTGAGTCTTCTCAGCTTTCTCTCTGACTGTCCATATCCTCCATTTGGTGCCTCTCTGGAGCCCTGTTGTTGGTCCTCTTCTCTCTTTTTCTATCGTTCCTTGCATGATTTCATCCCCTCTCACAACATAAGCTATCATTTAGCACACCAACTTTTTAATGTCTAGGACCCAGCATGGTGCCTGGCTCATAGCTACTGAATGGGGGATAAATGAATGAATGAATCTATAAATTGGTATCTACCAAATTCATGTTTCCAGTCCAGTCCTCAGTAGACTGACATATCTAAAATTATCTTATATCTTCATTGAATAGAGTCCAAGCATCTCAGCTCAGTATTTGCAAAACTGAACTTGTAATTTTTTCCTTCCAAACCTGCTCCTCCTCTTATATATCTTTTCTTGGTTGAAAGCACTGCTCTTCACTTATTTACTCATTTCAGAAATCTAGAAGTCACAGAACTCTTTTATTATGCCATTATCAGAAACCTCTTCTTCCAATACAGATATTTTCAGTGATCCATCTTTTGGTTCTGTCCCTTTTGGAGCACCTACATGCTTGATATGTTGGTAATTTGATGAACTATCTAGGAGGAATAGAATAGCTGCAAAATTTTACCCTTTCTGAGATATAGTAACTATTTTCTCATTTAAGAAATTCTTTTAGTTTGGCAGCTTATATCTTGAGATTGCCCAAGAGAGTGTCATACAAGTACGCACTTCCTGCTTTTTTTTTTTTTACACTTTTAGGTGTCTAAAATAATGGAGAAAAAAAAAAACTTGTGAAGAAACTGATATTCAGATGCTTTGGAACTTAGTTGAGATTTAAAAATTTTTCTTTCCAACATCCACAGAAATGTGGCTGAGAATACTGAACTGTGCACTTCATTAATGTAACTGGTGAACAACCAAATACCTAGCTTCCTGTCACCTTAGTCTTTTCAAATGGAGATACATGACTCTCACTGCAGGGGTCTCTCTGTGCAGCTTCTATGATGGCCTTTGAGGGTCTTCTGCATGGGGTGGCTGTCCCTTTGGACTACTGGCACAATGTCAGAGGGAACAAAACCAAGGCTATAAAACAGAACAGAAATGTTTATACCAAATATGATGAAACTGGCAAGTACTACTTTTGCATAATGTTATAAGTGTATTGGAGTCATTGGAAATCCTAACTAATGGGTATTATATAAAACTTAGGAGATTGGTTTGTGAAATTCTTTTAAAAAGTATTTTATATTGTAATGTGGTGGTCCCCAAACTTTTTGGCATCAGGGACCAATTTTATGGAAGACAATTTTTCCACAGGTGGGATGGGGGTGGGGAGAGGGATGGTTTCAGAATGATTCAAGCTCACTGCATTTATTGTGAACTTTATTTCTATTATTATTACATTGTAATATATAATGAAATAATTATACAACTCACCATAATACGGAATCAATGGAAACCCTGAGCTTGTTTTCCTGCAACTAGACGGTCTCATCTGGAGGTGATGGGAGACAGTGCTAGCATCACTGCCTCAGTTCCACCTCAGATAATCAGGCATTAGATTCTCACAGGGAGCACACAACCTAGATCCCTGGCACGCGCAGTTAACAATAGGGTTTGCACTCCTATGAGAATCTAATACCTCCACTGATCTGACAGGAGATGTAGCTCAGGCAGTAAGGCTAGTGATAGGGAGTGGATGTAAATACAGATGAAGCTTTGCTTGCTTGCCCACTACTCACCTTCTGCTGTGTGACCCAGTTCTTAACAGGCCACAGACTGGTTGCCTAGGCCAAAGAGGTCATGACCCCCTTCTGAGGCACGTGTAGGGACACAAATACTTGGCTCTCTCACCTCACCTTGGCACATTCTCAGAATCTCTTGCAGCATCAGCTAAGACTTCCAATGAGACTCTTACTGCTTGATATCATCCTCTGTCCAAACTTCCTTCTTCCTCTTTCTTTTCATTTCCTTTCTGCAGGTGCTGATTCCAAGAGCATTCTGTAATAACATCCTGTGTACTCATGTCCATCTCATAGTCTGCTTCCAAGGGAACTTCACCTTTAACTCCCACTGTATAAAAGTTTGATGCAGCTTTGCCAGAGGAGCATAGCACGAACGGGAATGTTGTGAGGTTTTTCCCTAGCACAGGAAACTCACAAAGATTACCAAGTAGACAGATTTATTCATGTTAGCAACACACATCAAGAACTCTCAAAAGATACAGAGAGTAGAGCAAGATTCCTGTTCCATGGTGAGGGAGATAGACACAAACAAATGTTTACGATGGAACATCAACAAGGCTGCCACAGAGAATTGCACAATGCACTTGGGAAACACAGATGAGGGAGCAATTATAATTGCCCAGAGGTCCTTGTACTTTTCACAGGAAGAAACATTTGATATGAAAGTTAAAAATGGGAAAGAGAATTCCAGGCTGGGGGAGCAGCACATGAAAAGACCCAAGGGAAAAAAGAGAATAGCATGGTTAGAGGGTAACTTTGTTTGGCAACTATGTAAGATGCCTGGGAAGAAGTGAAGGGTCAGGCTGCAATGAGGATAAAGAGTGGAAAATAGTTTAGGGTCAGAACAGACAAAGAAAGATGCCTAAAGAGGCTCAATGTTTTAATTGGGATCATTGAGGAAGAGCAGCTAGTGAAAATCACTAGAGAAACACCAAAGTGGAAGAAGAAAAATTAGAACGTTGCTGGAGAAAATATGATTTCAAAATGGCAAGGGTCAACACTGTGACATGCTCCCGGAGATGTTCAGTAGGATAAGGACTTCAAAATAAGCCAATGAATCCCTGGTAGAATGAGCAACAACACAAAAAAAGGTGGTATATTCATAAGTGGAATGTTATACAGTAAAAAAAAGTGACTACAGGTTCATGCAAGAAAAAAGGATAAATCTCACAATATGATGTTAAGTGAGAAAAGTTAGTTAAACTATGAAGACAGGTTTTAATTAAACCTACAGTTCTTGAGAATACTTGTTGAGGTGATAGAAATGTTAAAAAAAATGGATTCTGCTTTCCTAATTTAGGGGATCTGTTGGGTTCTGGTGACGTTCTTTCCCCTGACCTGAGTGATGTTTTTATCAGTATTTCCCTTGGGATAAGTCTTTGGGCTGTACCTTTCTGTTTTGTGTGGTTTTCCATGATTTAATTTATATTTCACAGTAGGCAGGGTTAAAAAATAAACAATTGGAATTATTAATTTCAGAATTACTGTGGCTTTTGCTGAGCAGTTTGAGTAGGGTGGTGGGTGATGATTGTCCTGGGTTAAGAAACTAAAAGAACAAAATTCAGAAGTGCGGATAATCTCTTTTGTATATTGATGAGAAGTAGAGATAATGTGGCACTTTGGAGTAAGTAACCTTTAAAAAAAGTCACCTTAATACCACTAAGGCAAATACCTTTACTTAAAATTTAAAACACATACAGGAGTAAGTTATAAATAACCAAACAAAATATAATAATTCACTAAAAATTCATGGTTGTAAGCAAATAATTATTTTAAACAAAGTTTTTTAAAACCTTGTTTATATTTGTTATTTAATGTAAATATAATGAATGATTCTTAGAAACTTGGAGTTGTAAAGAAGACTACTTAGTAAAAAGAAGATGAATAAACTATCTAGGAGGACAGTTAATTTAAATATATATTGTTAATCGCTTACCTTTAAGGCACCGGCATCTTTGGTATATTAGTATTTCTTAGTTTTAGCATAGTATTTGTAGTTTGTGATATTTTTGATACAGTAAAATACAACACATTTAACTTCATCGAAGTCAGAATTTTTTGAAATCTACACTAAATGTCCTTCCTTTAGAGTCAAGAAATGTTGAGACTAACAGGAGACCTTTAAGATAATGCATTCAATTTGTTTATCTGAGATTGGGACTCTGAGGCCTTAGAGACTGAATACACAGTTACTAGAAAGTTTAACAAAATCCTGGGTCTCTCCTCTTTGTCCAGTGATAATTCCACTGTAGCACCTTTGAACAATATCTTATAGATCATATCTTCTTGCTTCGAACAATTCTAAACAGGCTCTAGGGCTTTGTTACAAGAGAATTTGGTCTGTACCAAAATAGAGTGTTCTGTATTTGGAAACTGTTTTCTTTAAAGTCATAGCTCTAAAAGAGTTAACACATGGCTAAGTGTTATTTGTATTCTGTTGTGGGGTGATGACATTTATTTAGGGAACTCTTCTCTTTTGTAGAATGTGATTGGAAAATGACTTGATTGATGGAAATTCTCTTTAAATGTAACTCATAATGCAAGCCTAAATTCTGGACAGAAGGTCAACTGCATCATCTTGTCAGTTTCTATTACAATGTGGGAACGATTGTGCTGCTTCATTACAGATCCTTAGCTGTCTCTGTGGATGGCAAGTGCTTCTGTTCTCCTTGAGTGGGAGGAAATGAATCTCTGGCTGCTTAAGGGGATGCACCGAGGCTACACTTCCTATTCAAATAGATACAAACTTCCCATACACACACATGCCTTCAAGGAGTCTGTTCATTGTTTGTCCATGTCCATCTCCTAGGAAAGTGACCGACCCTCTTTGACCAGTAACAAACAACTCCTGTGTCATACCACATGATACAGGTTAAAATTTATCAATTTAGTTCTCATAGAGATTTCTTTTTTAAACATTGATTCTGTCATAAGGGCTACATCTCCTAAAATGAGGGAACTAAGTATTCGACAGCTTGAAAGACTTTATCTCCATTGACCTTCCCAGTGACTGTCAACAAAATCTTTTAGTTTGTCACTTCACTGAGCCACGTCATTATTTATAATTCTCAACTCACTTAAATCCAGTTCATTGCTTACGCTTAAGAACTAACACCTTTACCAGATTGTCGGTGCCTTGAAGGCAGATTATGAGGCTGGATGGTTTTCATGCACCTAGCATGGTGATATATACGGAATAATTTCTCAGGAAATATTAGTCAAACAAAGACAAATCCTTTTTAGTCTTATCACTTTCTTGATTCAGTACTTCCATGTGTAACTAGTTTCTTCATTATCTTCTGGACAGCATTGACAGTAGAACAATAAGTGCCTTCCCTTTCATTGCCTCAGTAGCCCTCTGCTGTGCCCTTACTCCCGCAAGCTCAATTTGCAAGCATTCCCTTGACACCATTCCTGCAATGTTCTATGCCTGTTAATAAGAGGATGGCCTTCTATGACTCCTTGTATTCCTTCTCTTCTGAGATTAAAAAGCATTTTTATATCTAACCCTGAATTGTACCCTACATCTTTAAAATAAAATTTTTTAAAAAGTGTAAAGCACATCTTTGAATTTTTTTTCTTTAACTATTTATGCTAAATATTGTTACTACTCCATATGAGACAAAATACAGAGATATAATAAAGGAGCAACACATAAAGTACATAGACATATCCTGCTGTTGTCAGTTCCTCTGTCGTTTTTTCCCCTCTTGGCTTTAGTAGTCACTTGCTTACCTGCAATGCTTCCAGACACTGAAAAACTGCCTCAGGGCCTGGCTAAGCTGAGATTCCTTAGAGGCCTCTGACAGGAAACAGCAACTCTGCCTGTAACTGGTCTTAGGTGGGTGTTCTTACTGGAGCCTTCATTCCTTCAGTCCTGAAATCGAAGTGCTGTTGTCCCCCAAATTCTGTGCACTCTTGGGAACTCACCAAGTCCCACTTAGTGGTTGCTGAGTTCTCGCTTTAATCACCTCTCAATTGTATTTATCTCACCAATAATGGATGCGTGTACATTTGAGAGGTTGATTTGGAAAAAATGGATACATAGTATATTAATGGAGTCTGAGAGGCCATTTTCCATCCCCTTTCCTCCCAGGACCTCATTTTTAAAGCAGGAGTTGGCGGGGCTCAGTGGCTCAGCCTGTAATCCCAGCATTTTGGGAGGCTGAGGTGAGTGGATTGCGTGAGCCCACGGGTTCAAGATCAGCCCGGGCAACTTGGTGAGAACTTGTCTCTACAATAAATCAAAAATTAACCGGGTGTGATAGCACATGCCTGTAGTTCTGGCTACTAGGAAGGCTGAAGGGGAAGGATTGCCGGAACCCAGCAAATCGACTCTGGGGTGGCCATGAGTGTGCCACTGCACTCCACCCTGGGTGATAGAGTGAGACTACAACTCAAAAACAAAACCAAAACCAACCAAACAAACAATATAACAAAATTTGAGATTACCTGGGTGACCACTTTACTAACATATGGGAATGCTGTTCTCTCTTTATAAGTATCTTTCCTTGATTCTCTATTGGGTCTTAGTCATAAAAGTTTCTTACTATGAAATTGTTTACCTTCATTGACTGGCATTGACTTGTTCTTGCTGTCAAGCTTCAATTGGTTTTCTTCATTTTATGCTGGAGATGTCTTTAGATTTCAGAGACATTTTCATTTTCAAAGTGCTTTAAAACATAAATATATGTAAATATATATGAGAATATTTTCATTAACCTCCACATTGACACTGAAATAGGCAGAGAAGATTTTACAAATGTGCAAATTGAGAGTCAGAGAAGTTATGCAATTGCTAAGTTGCCTAGCTGATAAATGTCAATGTTCATGGTGAAATTTGGGTGTAAGGGTTTAAAACTCTGTACTTTCATCATCTTCTACCAATGTGGTCTCCCTACCATGTCAGAGATGGCATGTAACTTACCCTCTATTTGAACTCACTTAGTTCTTTCTCTCAACGAATGTAAATACAACCCACTTTCCAAGGATCAGTTCAAGTCTTCCTCCTTCCTGAAAGCTGTCCCTGACAAAGCCAGTATAGAGTTATTTTTCTATAAATACTCGCTATTTATTCAATTTATTTTGTATTTACCTATATACTATCTTGTATGAATAATTGACAAGCCAAATGAGAAGTATGGGAATTTCAATGAAACTGAGATGAAATAAGGCAAGAAACAAGTTATTGGCGTTTATTAGGAGTTTTAGAAATTACAATTCAGGACATACAAACTTAGTATGGAATTAAATAGTTTTTCTAATAGAGAAGGGGAATAGGGTTTTAAAGGAGAAAATATTACATAAGTTGTCTGTCAAAAATTCTGATTGGTTAGGTCATTGTCCAGTACATGAGTCCATAAATGATTGGCTGCAAAGGTGGTTGGATAATTCAGCACTGTTCCAAGATACTGTGGTGTTTGTGGTCTCATCTTCAAAAGTTCACAGCAAGTTCTAGGTACAAGAGTCTAAAGATGTGCTAGAGTGTCTCAACAGAATGGCTCCTGGCTCTGTTTTAGATGTTATGAACCATGACATAACCATTTTGGAGATATAACTTTACAGGAAAAATAAAACGGCCTTGGAACCACCTGCACTTGGGTTCAGATCTTAACCTACCTACCAGATTTATGACTTTGAGTCCCTGCTAACTAATCTGTAAAGTAGGGATTTGTTAGTTTATTCAGAAAAAAAATTGTCAAATGTCTTCTATATTGAGTATATTATGTACAGTGATGAGCAAGATACTACAAAGACTATGAGGAAGATAGACAAATAAAACAGATGATCAAGAGTTGCAAGAAATGTTAAATGATTTAAAAAAATAAAACCAGAAGACAAGCCGTAGTGACTGTGGAAAGGATCCATATTAGGGTGGTCATGGAAGATCTCTCTGTGGAAGATAAGACTATTTACCTAAGATCTGACTGAACCAAAGAGCCAGGCTTACAAAGATTTAATGAGGTGTTGTCCAGGCAGGGAGACTTGAGATTTGTGATATCTTGTCTTATTAGAGGAATAGAGAGAAGGCCAGTATGGCTGGGTGTGTGAGCAAGCACTGTGATCATTCTGGGAGGAGTGAAGTTGCTGAGGAAGAAAAGGATCAAATCATATGGGGACTTTAAACAGTCGTACAGAGTTTGGGTTTGATTCTAGTTCTATAAGAAGTCAATGGAGGGGACATTAAGGCTCTCAATATTGGGAGTGATGAATGAATTAACACAGAAAAGCACTTAGTACAATGCTTGATAGTTAAATGTTAAACCTTCACATATAAGCTTTATTATTAAAACTATACTGTAAGTTCCTAAATGTGGGGACTATATATCATTGAACTCTCTACCAAATGTGGCACACTATGGCGCAGATAACTTGATAAAGTTAGTTAGGTGTGAGTGTCAAGCTGGTGCATTACTCCCTAACCCTCTTTTCCATGCAACCAACTTGCACTGTTTTGAGAAATTCAGCTAAGCTGCCCGATTCTGCCTGTTTAAAATCTCCTCATGCACATGAGGTTATCTGATGAGTTCTTGTAATGGCAACTTGCACATAGTGGAGTAAGTATGCATAATTCTCAGCTCAATCTATATTTAATTGTCATTCTGGAAAAACATTTTGTATGGTTATCCAAAAAAAAAAAAAAAAAAGAAAAGAAAAAAGAAAAGAGAACAACACAAGTATAAAGAATGAAGAATTCACTTAGCATTTTGGAAAAGGAATATCATCAGAAAAGTATTTTTTTCTTTTTATTTGCCATACCATCTGCTTTTCAGATAAGCAGAACAAGTGAGTTCTTTATTGAGATACATACTGTTACTTAGACTTTGAAAGTTTATTTCTTCTTGGAAACGCCAAGTGTTTAGATTTTTCTGTGCTTTATAGCATGTATTCCTTTTCTTTTTGACAGAATAGATATCAAGATAAAGACCCTTGTATCTGGGCTTCCTTGGTAAAGTTTTCTTCCTAAATGGAAGCTTCCCAAGAGCCATTTGTCACTGTTTCTAAGCATATAAAGTAGGAAGATTTTTATATTTTTCCTTTGTATGTTCACATTCAGATCACTCACTCAGGGACATGCACTGATTTTTAAATTGTCTGCTGTTTGGAATTAGAGATGCCTCTTGGGTTTTATGCAACTTCAGATCTGAGCCAATTTAGCTCTCCCCTGAATTGATGGCCCTTTTTGTTGTTTCTTCTCATTTTCTGCATAGAAGGTCACCTTCTGATGATTAATAGTTCACTAGCTTGAGCTCAACATACATTTAAAGACATTTGTTTGATTTCTCAGTTCTTTAACTCACTTTGGAAACAATCAATAGACAGGATAAAACTTTAGCAAGTTAAAGACAAACCATTATTTCATGATATTCTCTTTTCCTCTTCTTAAGGCTTCAAGCTCCATATTTCATTTTGCTGAAAACATCAAACAAAATCCAATAGTAAGAGAAGAGCAAAGACATGAAAAGTGTTCTTACTCATTTGATATGCTCAGTCTTCAATAATTTTAACTGTGATTTAATTTAGTCTCTTAACCGAAATGAAAACTTCTTGAGGGAACAGATCATGCTTTGTAGTTGTGTTTCCTTTATAGTGCCAAGAAACACATAGTAGACTGAATTGACACTCAACAAACACATAGTAAATTGAATAGAGTATATTGAGACACTACATTTGCATTGTTGTTTGATGACTTCCTTCCCTCCTGCAACTTAAAACCTCATAATATTCCACTTGTGACAATAATTAAACTATATTAACGTCTAAGCCCTTGAATTCGACATGCTGCAGGAAAAGATAGAGTACTAACAGGGTCTTATCCTAGGTTAAGTACATTGTTGCATTAGTACTGTATAATTCAGGCCCTCTAGAAGAAAGTATATGTATTCTTTATTTTAAGATTGAAGATTTCAAAAGGGAGAATGCAAATGAAAATAGCTTAATTTCTTTCCTCTTAAATCTTTATAGTGTAGCACAGCGTTTTTTTTCTTTTGAAGCTTTTTATTGAAGGTCGTAGGGTGTGATGCTAGTGATGTTTTGAAGTCTAGAGCATTGACAGTTTTTCTCTCCAAGTTTTTGCAACTAAGCTTATAAATGACAGTGAAACAAATTATACTTTGCAGAGTAAGGTTTCATGAAAATAAAAATATATGATTCATTTTTCTCAGGTGGATTGAGATAGATTTTGACAAACTATTAGCCTGTAGCCATTTCTCTTAGGAATGGGTGAGTTTATGGATGGTTTGCGGCAGGTGCTTTGGGCCATCAGTCCTCAGTCCTTTCTCTGGACTGAAAAACACTGTGCCAGACATGATCTCTTGCCACAAATCTTAACTGAACCATGTTCCCTTCCCAAATCAGTTCCCTTAATACAATTTTGTATCTATATGTATGAACTCCTCTTAAATAAATACTACATTTGTTGACAGCTTGCTGAAACTTAAAAGGGAGAGGTAGAGGATGTATATTTAACACCTTGAACTGTGCACTCCGATGCTTAATTTTTCTGCATCAAAAATTTGGAAAAGAAGACCCCATTTATTAAAGAAAATCTCAATGTTAAGATCATTGTTTTGAGTTTTTAGTGTAATAACGATTCTTTAGAGTCTTTTAAACTGGCAAAAGTAACTTTAATAAATATTCAAAGTTTCAAAAAGTTTGAAACTGCTACTCTTGTACATTGCTGGTATGATTGCTTTCATAATAATTGGAAAGCAATCTGGGATATGTTCTAAAAATACAAATGTATATAAACTTTTTTTCAGGAATTTCATTTTCTGAGAAAATAATTAAAAGTATAGAGAAGATCATATGTACAAACTAATTTGGGTGTTATGCTTAATTAAAAAAAGGAAACAAACAAAACACCTCAAAATGATAATAGTTGTGGTATGCTTATGCAAATTAGGATGCCTTCACTCAATGAAATATGAGGACTTTAAAATCATGGATAATTGGCATCATAAACATGCTAAAAATGTTTATTGTACAACAGTAAGTAAAAACAGGCTGACTCCTAAGTTTTATTATTCTAATATTACAATAATCAGACTGGTTAAAAAGAAATGTATTAAAATTATTGTATTGGTTATGTTTGAGGGTTGGGATTATTCTTTTATTCATCCAATAAATAAAGTATGTAAACAAGATATATTGTCTTTTAATTGTTCAATAATTACAAATTTGCATTACTATTCCCATTTAAGTATTAAAAATACATAAATAATAAGATGCTTTATATCAGAAGCTTAGTGTTTGAGTTTGTTTTTCATTTATCATTTCAATACTGTGAATACTGAATAAATGCTAGGGTCTTTATTTTTCCTTAAAAATGTATCAGTTTTATCAATTGCCTAATTAAGAGCTAAAGCACATGAAATCTCTTTCGAGTAACTCAGAAAACCTATGCTTCAGGTACTAAAATGATAGTTTTGGTCAAAACCTGATTAAGACAATTACTATTTGAATGAGAAAACTGAGTAACTTTCCTCACACCTGTAGATTTGAAAAATACTAGTTGTATGACTTTAAGTTTGTTACTACTCTATGGTTCAGTTTCTTCATCTTAAAATTGTGTTAACAGGATTGTTTTGATTAAGTACATATACACACTTACACACACACACTTATATGCACATATATACTATGTATGTGCTATATAGTATTCATACAATATTTGTAAATATAGACTCATTGTAGATAAAAAATATTTACTATATAGACTTTCACTCTAGTGCAGTGTTTGGTTTTAATAAATGTCAGCCAGTACTGCTGTTCTGTTGATCTAGCTGTAGCTTTATTTTGTAGACACTATGCACTCTCATGATTCATTCTCAACATTTCTTGATTAAATTATTTGCTTATATCTTAACTTAGTACTAACTGCCAAATTTCAGTTGAAAAAATTGGGAATTAAGCTATCGAATTATTCAAACAAGATTTTAACAACTCAGTAGTTTAATTTACATAAATCTATACCTTTAAAATAATGTTCACCCATTTATATAGGTATGGCAAATTTCTTGTTTAGTTTATTCTTAGTAATTATAGATTTGCTACTCCAATTGTAAACTCAAACTTTTCTCATAATATTTGAAAGTGATTACTAAAAAGCTATTGATTTTGATTTGATAATCTTTTATCTGATCACCTTTATGTGCTTTTGTTTAAGTTAAAATTGCTGTTCTAGCTTATTGTCTTGTATTAACAAGATAAACATATAGTCTGCAAAATGACTTTATTGTTTTTCATCTAATATTTAATGATTTATCTCTTTTCTTGTCTTATTGCATTGGTTATCTATATACAATGGCACATAATTATTTTGATAATAGATATTTTTGTTATACTATATTTTCAGTGGTTAATCTTTACTGTGCTTATTATTTGTATTAATAGGTATTATTCATCAATTTAAGGTAAATTTCAGGCCGGGCTTGGTGGCTCAGCCTGTAATCCCACACTTTGGGATGCCGAGGTGAGTGGATTGCCTGAGCCCGCAGGTTCGAGACCCTCCTGGGCAACTTGGCGAGACCTCATCTCTACAATAAATCAAAGAAATTAGCCGGGCGTGGTGTTGCGCGTCTGTAGTTCCAGCTACTTGGAAGGCTGAGGCGGAAAGATCGCTGGAGCCCAGCAGGTCGAGGCTGTGGTGGCCGGGAACAGCCACTGCACTCCAGGCTGGGCGACAGAGTAAGACTCTAACTCAAAAAAAAAAAAAAAAAGATAAATTAATTTTCTTTAGGTCATCTTAATTACAATCAGAAATGAGCCTTGAATTTTTTCAAAGGCTTTTGCTTTATTTCTAGATGATCATGTCAATAAACAGTTAGCAAACTGAATTATACTAATAAATTTGTATTTTTATAAATTTAGGAGGTACAAGTACAGTTTGATACGTGGATATACTGTGTATTGCTGAAGTCTAGACTTTTAGTGTAACCTTCACCTGATGTACAGTGGGTGTGTCTTGTACCTATTAAGTAATTTCTCATTCCTCATCCCTCTGCCCCCTTCCAGTCTTCCGGGTCTCCTATGTCCGTTTTTCCACATTCTATGTTTATATATATACATTATGTAGCCCCTCCTTGTAGATGGGAACATGTGGTATTTGACTCTCTGTGCCTGAGTTATTTTATTGAGATAATGGCTACCAGTTGTGTCCATGTTGCTGAGAAAGACATGATTTCATTCTTTTTTATGATTGAGTAGTATTCCATAGCATGTATTTGCTTGTGTGTGTATACACATGTATAAATGTGTGTGTTTGTGTGTGTGTTTATATACATATATATATATATATATATATATATATATATATATATATATAT
>NW_007252625.1:167448-204692 GCF_000164805.1 Carlito syrichta
AAAACCCAGAATTTATTTATTAAAATTCTGTATTTATTCTTACATGTTTAAACTTAAGTCACCTTCAAAATACTCTGTTTGATGCAATACACCTATTAAAATGATTTTTCTACTGCTAAGAACAGTTTGAACTCATCAATTTGATGACTTTTAATGCCTTTGCTGGTTTTTGTTTCAGCTCTTCCACATCAGCAAAATATTTCCCTTTGAGGAGTTTTTTCATTTGGGGAAACAAAAAAAATTGTTGCTTAGGATGAGATCTGATGAACAGGGAAGGTGAAGAATGGGGCTCATGCTGTTTTGGTCAGAAACTGCTGAACACTCAGTGCAGTGTAGGCAGGTACGTTGTCATAGTGGAAGAACCAGTCAGCTGTTTGCCACAACTTGGGATGTTTCTTCTGCAAATCGTGACCAACTTTCTCAAAACTTTCAGATAAAAACTTTAGTCAAATTCCAAGTATACTACAAGGGGCCTTCCCTCCAAAAGATAATTCTGTTTTGGGGAGGGTTCCCCCTCAAATACATATGTATCTCACATTTTCTTTATTCATTTTCCATTGATGGACACTTAGGTTAATTCCATACGTTAAGTACTATGCATAGGTATAGTACTGCAGTAAACATGAGGGCAGGTATCTTTGTGATGTAATGCTTTCTTTTTATTGGGTAGACACTCAGTAGTGGGATTGCTGGAACAAATGGTAATTCTATTTTCCGTTCTTCGAGAAATCACCATAATGTTTTTCATAGAAGTTGTAGCTAATTTACATTACCACCAACAATGTATAAAGTCTTTTTCGCTACCTACTTGTCAACATGTTATATTTTGATATTTTTATAATAGCCATTTTGACTGGTATAACATACTATTTCATTATGGTTTTAATTTCAATTCTGTGATGATTAGTGATACTGAGCATTTTTTCGTATGCTTGTTGGCCATTTGTAATATATCTGTTCTTGCTCTTTGCCAACTTAGTTTTTTTAAAAAATATATATTTGTTTATTTCTTTGTCTATTTATTTATTTATTTTTTTGAGTTGGAGTCTCACTCTGTCACCCAGACTGGAGTGTAGTGGCCACTCCCGGTCACCGCAGCCTCGACCTGCTGGGCTCCAGTGATCCTTCCGCCTCAGCCTTCCGAGTAGCCGAAATTACAGGCACGCATTACCACACCTGGCTAATTTTTTTAAAATTTTATTTATTATAGAGATGAGTCTCACCAAGTTGCCCAGATGGGTCTCGAACCCGTGGGATTACAGGCTGAGCCACCGAGCCCGTTTCTTTGTCTATTTTTTAGTGTTTTTTTTTTTTCTTGCTAAATTGTTTGAGTTCTTTGTCGATTCTAAATATTAGTCCTTTGTTGTTGGATACATAGTTTGTAAATAAGTTCTCCTATTCTGCAGGTTGTCTGTTCACTCTGCTGATAACTTCTTTTGCTATACAAAAGCTTTTTAGTTTAATTAAATCCTGTTTGTCTATTTTTATTTTTGTTACTTGTGATTTTGAAGTCTTCGTTGTGAATTTTTTGCCCAGGCCAATGTCTAGAAAAATTTTTCCTAGGTTCTATTCTAGTATTTTTATAATTTCAAGTCTTGCATTTAAATTCTTTAATATGCTTGGCACTGTGGCTCTTGCCTGTAATCCCAGCACTTTGGGAGGCTGAGGCAGGAGGATTGCTTGAGTCCAGGAGTTCAAGACCAGCCCATAGCTCTACAAAAAAAACCAGACCTTAGCTCTACAAAAAAAAAAAAAAAAAAAATAGCTGGGCATGGTGGTACATGTCTGTAGTCTCAGCCCTTTAGGAGGCTAAGGTGGAAGGATTTCCTAAACCCAGGAGGCTGAGGCTGCAGGGAGGCATGATCATGTCACTGTACTCCAGTCTGGGCAACAGAATGAGATGCTGACTCTGATAATAATAATTATTATTTAATAAATCTTGAGTTGATTTTTGTATATGGTGAGAGGTAAGGGTCCATTTTCGTTACTCTGCATATGGAAATACAATTTTCCCAGAGGAATTTATTAAATAGGATATCCTTTCCCCAGTGTATGTCTCTGGCAACTTTAACAAAGATCAACTGACTGTAGGTAATGTTAAATGATCATTGTAATTCTATAAGAAACCCTATTTGGTAATTGAAAAATATTCTTTTAATATGCTTCTATATTTGATTTGTTCATATATTAGGAATTTTACATCCACTTATTTTAATCTTTTTTCACAAAAGATAAATATCTGTAGTGCATTCTGTGTGTATTATATATTTTCAGCTTTGTTTTTTTTTTTTTGAGTTGGAGTCTCACTCTGTCGCCCAGACTGGAGTGCAGTGGCCGCTCCCGGCCACCGCAGCCTCGACCTGCTGGGCTCCGGCGATCCTTCCGCCTCAGCCTTTCAAGTAGCCGGAATTACAGGCATGCGCTACCATGCCCGGCTGATTTTTTGATTTATTGTGGAGATGTGGTTTCGCTACCCAGGCGGGTCTTGAACCCGCGGGCTCAGGCAATCCACTCACCTCAGCCTCCCAAAGGCAGGGGATTACAGGCTGAGCCACCGAGCCCGGCTTATTTTCAGCTTTGTTATCAGTTTACATACTTTTGAAAAAATCACTTGGCTGGCTCGATGGCTTAGCCTGTAATCCCAGCACTTTGGGAAACTGAGGCGAGGGGATCGCCTGAGCCCACGGGTTTGAGATGCACCCAGGCAACTTGGTGAGACTTTGGTGGAAGGATCACTGGAGCAATTCCACTAGCAATTTGTAGATATTGCTCCCGCCATCATCTTATTTTGGAGAAAACATAAATAATTCTGATGCCAGTCTGATTTTAGTCCATTTGCAGCCTTTTTTTCTTACTTGGCAAGATAATGGATTTTCCTCCTTACTTTTGGAGTTTCCACATTTTATTAGGTGGCACCTAGTTTATATTCCACAAATTTCCACCAACCTCACTACAACATTTCTGTAAAAATCTCATCAAGTACTTGCTGTTTGAAGTTGTTAATATTTCATTAGCTCAGGTAAAATACCATCAGTCATTTTCTTGATAGTTTCTACTCCTCAGTTCTCTCTTATTAGATAGTTGCAAGATCTTCTGGATCTGTCCTCTGTTACTGCTTGTTTCTTATAATTTCATGCTTTTGTCCTGTTGCATTACACACTGGAGAACTGCTCAGCACAAGCTTCCATTTCATGAATTTTGCTTTAAGCCTATATCATTCTGATACTCAGTTTTTCATTTGATTTTTTTCATTTAAATTATTTTAGTTTTTATTTTAAGATCTATACTTTTTTTAAAAATAGTAACTTAATGCCTTTTTGGATATAATATCTTTTCATATTTCTAAGAATTATAATGCTGTGTATTTTTAAATTATTTGTGACTTCTTATATTAGCTTTATTTCCTCAGATATTAGTTCCTTCATTTGGTCTAACAGCTGTTTTCACACTGTTATATTTTCTGAAAAATATTTTTACTTCTAATTGAAGACTGAGATTGGTAAGTAATGATGAGCAGAGATTGTCTTCCCAGAAACAGTGAGTGAATTTAAATTCTATTTATAGAGGAATTTTGTGGGAAGAGAGGGTGTGTGTTTGCAACCACGCAAACCTTCTAGGTGACCGAGAGAGTTTACCTGATGGATGCAGAGGCTGCTGGTTCACACAGAAACAAAAAGTTATCTGGATCATCACTGCAATGCTTTTTCTTCTTTTGGCCCAGGGTCTTCTGAAAGTTTACTACGGTAGGTGCTCCATTTTATTTAGGGAGCTCTAGTCTGGAGCCTCACGGTACAGTGCGGTACAGCAATTCTGTAACTCACCATCTACTACCCAACTCTGCCTCCAGTCTTTGCTGTCTTGGATCTTGGTATTCTTCAGGAATTTTGAGAGGAACACTCCATCAGAAGCCTTTCTTCATGTCTTTTCAGTGCTACAGGTTCAACTCTATTAGGTTTTTACCATCAGTCTGATCCCATCTGCCTTGTATCTTCTAGAAATTCCCCACTGTTCTGGTCTGCAGCTGGCACCATTCCCAGATTTCTAGTGCTACCATGGATTCATCCTTATTTTTAAATCTCTGCTGTTATTTGAGTGGCATTATGGGAAGTATGCAAGATTAATACATATGCTCAGATATCCACCATGAAACAAAACACTCAGTTTTGAGTCTTAGCAATAAGTATTTTTTTCCTGAGGAATCAGCATAGTTTATGCTACAAAACCTATCATTTTTCTTTTGATTTAAGCTTTGAATAAACATTTTTGAAATATTAAGTTCTGAGTGTTTTGCCACATGCTTTGCAAACATATTTCTATATCTTCAAAATCATGTAAATTCAATATTATTTTTCCCATTTTAAAGATTAAAAAACAAATGCCTGGAAAAGTTTTAATTAGGAAGTAATTTTAAACAATGCAATGCTTTCCAAAACCATAGTTTTTGAAAGGATAAATTGATTCAAATATAGAACACTGGATATTTCATAGTATAACTTAAAATACTAAGTTTTATAGTTTTGTAATTTTGTTCAAGACTAGTGCTATGTGTGATAAATTTCCTTCATTGCAGATTTTAAAGGGGACATTAAATATTTGCATTGATTTTGAGAGAGATTGTTTTTAAATCTATTAAATGTTTAATTTCTCTTTGGTAACTGCCAACTTGTCAAATCATAGAGCCTAGAATTAGACTAGAAACTGCTTTTGTATTCTGTAAAAAAAAAAGGTTCAGAGAAGAATTTCTTTACCACTTCCACCACCCAAATAGTTTACTTTATTTTAAATTTATATTTCAGTTGAAGCAATGAAACATGCATAGCAATCATTGTATCTTAATGTAGTTATCATATATGACTTTATGTTTTCTCTGCTCTCTTGTTATATTCAGCCATCTTCAAAGTCTTTAGTGCAGGTATAGCTGGTATTTATACCACAGGGATAATTTTCTTCTCCTTTCGTATTTCCTCCCTCCTTTCCTTCCTTCATTCCTTCTTCTTTACTTTCTTTTTTCCCTCTTCTCTCCCTTCTCTTCCTTTTTCTCCTCTTCTTTCTTCTCTCCTTTCATTATTTTTCGTTTCTTTTTGGCTGTCATCATTTTATTCTTAGAAGGTATAATTTATATATTATGAGCCAAGGTCTGTATTGTAAGTATATCTGATGTTAAGATAATGATTTTGTGTTTATCCTCTTTAGCAGCACATTAAGTAACTAGTTTTTAAAAAAAATCTCCCCCCTCCCCACTCTGGATGGCTATTTATTTAAATGCTTATCATACTTGCACTTTAAAAATTCATTTACTCAGAAACCTAATTAGTTGTGACTTGCTCTTTCATTTTATCACCTGGTTCTTGAGGGAAACAGCCTATTCTGAAAATGCTTAAAAGTAATAGAAATCAAAACATAACCTGAAAGTGAATTCATGATTTAATCAGACTGATTAAAATACTGTATTTATCTTAGTTTCTTAAAGTTCGGATTGTGTTCTAATCACACTTTTGTTTTTAATCTACTCTTAATTAATTCTGAAGTGATATATTCCTATCCATTTCTTTTTAGAGCCAGAAACTAGAGAAAAATAATTTTCAGTTTTAAAATTCCTGCTTTGTGTTTTTGTGCAGACCTTTGGCTTTGGGTGTCTTCTTGTAAAAGGAGGATCAAAAGTTGAACCAAATTGTGAAACAAACTGAATTAATCCTAATGAAGCCTAAACTAAACACACACATTTGAACCACCAATTAAAAAAAATTCTTGAGAATGAATATTTATCTTTTTTTTTTTTTAAGAAAGTAGGATTTATTGAGAGAACAGAAAAGCTCCCAGAGCAGGAGGAGACCTAAGAGGATTGCCCAAATATTTATCTTTTATTTGTGATTATACACTTTATCTTTATTCACTACATAACATTTCTAAAATAGAGCAAACTATAAAGGAAGGAAAAATCAACCATACGTCATCACCAAAAGATATTTACTATCAGAATTTTGTATGCTGCTTTCTTGTATCTTTTTGACACAGAGGTTTGCACATACATATGCACATATTTTTTAAAACATGCTGTGTGTATAATTTAACCCTTAACAATTATTAATTTTGCTGGTTCAAACTGGAGCTGAGCTCATTTTCTAAAATGAATCAGAGCATCAAAATATACTCTGCACTAAACAGTAATCTCATTTCAAACTGATCTATTACAGATGAGCTTTCAAATCTTACATGTTTTTCTAAGTGGTCTCATTTGTTGTATCATATCATTTTTATTGATAATTATAAAGGGATGGAAGAAAGATTCCTCTGTGTATTTGGTTATTGAAATCCTAATTTTAGTCATTAATCTGAGAAGCTCTCTGAATTTTACTACTGAAGAAAGTTTAAAACTCATTCTGAATAAACTGTTTCAAACTCACTACTGCCAAACCATGTTAAGATCCCAAGTTGATGCAATAACCACTCCTATAGAAATAGAACTGAATAGCGCTAGTGGGTGATCTGTTTCAGCTAAGTCACTTTCAGGAGGAAGTGTAGATTTAAGGTTGCTGGGTCTGATTTGGAGGGCCTTCTTTAAGAAAAAGAATATAAAAATTATATTGCACTTGGCAAAGTCACTAAAAAATATTTTGGCAACAACATTGCTAGGGCCCTTCCCAGAGTCTTGGAAGAAGTTCATATGTAGTAGCCCTGAAGCATAAAGCTTTTTAGTTTCATATTCAATTTGCCTTGGCTCAGGAGTTAATATTAGTTTTCATTTCGGAAGCATAGTTACATTTCACAGCATTAATATGACTGAATGTGGATTTATAGTTATTTATTTCCTTGAAAAGAAATGCTGTAAGTATGGTGGTGAAAGCCAGGAGCTACACTGAAGATTGTACAGAGGGACTGTTTGCCTGAAGCTTCAGGTGATGGCCTCACCAGTGTCATATTATTAGAACCTGATTAACAAGCATTCATAAGTCAAAAACGGCAATCTAAGCTTATAGCCAAATGAGGGGAAGATCTGAAGCAGAAACAAAAATCCTTGTCTCAGGATTTCAGGAAGTGATACAAAAGGCATTCCCCGAGGGAACGAAAGGTGCTGTCGTCCATGGCTTGTGCTTGTTCTTGAGGTGTGCTAGGTGGGATGGCCATCTGGGCTCAGCTGATCAGATGGAATGTGATAGACCTGCAATGTGACAATGAGCCAGGTGTACTCTTGGTTTAGCAGGGCATTCTTGAGTGAAACATCTTTTCAAATGTTAGATTGTAGAAGGAGTACATGAATTGGAATCAGAATTGATTGAGTTGTGTTCTCTTGCTACCTCTTAATTAGCCATGCAATCTTTGGCAAGATTTTAATTCCTAGAGGTTCCATAAAATAATGGCATTAAGGATTTTTCTGGTTGTCTATTTGCTATGCAATAAATCACCCCCCAAATTAGTGGCTTAAAATGACACATTCCTTTTTACTCATGAATCTACAATTTCTGCAGGGCTCAATGGGCACAGCTTGTCTCTGCTCTACTTGGAGTCAGCTGGGATGATGCAAAGGCTGGGGCTAGAATCATCTTCACTTGCTTGGTTTGTTTACTCACCTGTTTGGCAGTTGATGCTGGCAATCTGCTGGGACTGCAGGACATGGCTGAAATGCCTATACATGGTCTCTCCACTTGGATGTTTAGCTTCCTCATAGCATGGTGGCTTGTTTCCAAGGGCAAGTATTCTTAGGTGTCCAGGCCAAAACTGTATCCCACTTACGACTTCAGAAGTCATCCAACAGGTCACACAACATAACGAATCTCTATCTCTGTAATTTTTTTTTTAAATTCGCTGGGCATAGTGGCATGTGCCTATTATCTCAACTTGGGAGGCTAAGGTGAGAGGATCACTGAAACCAAAGAATTTGAGCTTATAGTTGGCTGGTTGGCTATGAACACACCACTACACTACATGCCGGTCTGGCTGACAGAAGAAGACTCTGTCTTAAAAAAAAAAAAAGATATTTAGGCCATAGTCATGAGCCTACCATGATTCAAGGAGAGGGGAGAAAAACATAGAAGAGATTTGCAAATATACATCACCTCATTTAATTTTTTACCGCAACACTCTGAGGTAGGAGCTATTATTATTTCTATTTTTCAGATGAGAAAATTGCAGCATAGAGTGTCTTATTTCACCAAAAATATAGATGAGAAAGAGTGAAGTCAAGATTTGAACTTGTCTCTAGAGTTCACACTGTTAATCCTTCATAGCAGAATTGTTTACAGGATTAAACAAGAACATATACATAATTTGTGAATTATACATTTGCTATACAAATTTAAGTCTTAAAGAAAAAATCTTTGAGAAAATTTTCAGAAAGAGTACTATTTCAGATTTCAGAAACTCAGTGAATGTATGTATGGTTGACTACAAAATAATATAATAATGACATTGCAATGGAGTTACTGGTGTTTCCACAAGGTAAAACTTCTGAGATTCTTCTTTTTTCTAAATACTCTCTGGTCATTCTATTCTCTCATCTCAGCATCTTTGTCCATCTTTTGTGTTTCCCTAAAAATACAGGTCACTCTCTGCATTATGGAACCTGAGAATGTTAAAGCTATAAAAAGTCTTAGGTTTTATATGGCCCAAGTCCCTTTTGTATTCCTGGAGTCTTTCAATGTGACTTCCAGAAGCTTAATGACTTTTGAGAATAAATATTGATGTAGAGTACTTTTTCCCCTTGATATTTTTAAGTAAATATAAAATTTCTAACAGTTTAACTCTACAACCCATAAAAATGACTGACTTGGGTTAAAAAAATTTCTTCTGGTGGTTAAATATTTGGGCATTTTTTATTGGAATTTTTTCTTTTTCATCTATTTATATTTAATCAAATAGCAATATGTGTGTAGTGCATAAAGGAAAACTGAAAATAACATTCCTGTGTTCTTAGAGCTTGCATTATATAGAAATCAGTCTCCAGAAATAGTGACTGGCTTCAAAGTAGCAGACTCTTATTATCTAGGATATATGGCCTTCTTCTTACAGTGTAGTGCTTCATTAAGGAAGATAAAGAATTCCTATATGTGTATGTGTGTGTGTATGTTTGTAGTGGAGAAATCAGTTTCAATTATACTACCAAACACCTCTCAGCATTTGTTCTATGTGAATTCTTTTACAAAGAGTTTGTGAACAGGGCAAAACCACAACTTCTCTTGGAGATATTATAGTTCATGGAAAGAAGCTGTGCAGAGCAACTCTGGAAGATGGCAAGGATCTGTGACCTCTATTCACCTTGAGCTTAACCTCAGATTGAGTTCTTAGTTAAGCTAGGCTCCATGTCTATTTGAGACAGCGAATCATATTTTGGTGCATGTTGTTGAAAGTCCCAAACGCTAGCACGGGACTGTCTTGTGTGGCCAGTATCAAGATCTCCATATTGCAGAGATTTCTGCAACAGAAAAAGCCAAGTTCTAAATTTTGTGCAGATGAGGGCTTTCAGAGTTTCCAAAGAATTCAGGTTATCATCTAAGAATCTTGGTTTGGCCTGAACCCGGATCCCTAGGACTAGAGTCATAGATTTCAAGTTTTTATGTTTCATATTTGTTTTCTTATCCAGAAGAAAAATATCACTCAGAGCACAGGTATCCTTTTTGCAAGCTAAGCGTCTTTGGTAGTCAGACTATAAGATTTCGGCTGTATAAGTTTTAGAAAGGCAATTTTAGGGGAAATAAAACTAGTTGTCAATACTTAACCCCATACGTCCATGTATGGTTAATATGATTAGTGGAACTGGAGGTCATGGAGAAATCTACCACCACATAGTTTCAAATCACACTGCTATGGCTCAAGATCTCGAGAGTTGTTTACAAAAAAAGTTTAATTTTACTCCCACTCTTGTTTCTGAGGCTTTAGGGTTAATTTTTTCTTCCTTCTTCCCATCCCTCCTTCTGTGCTTTTTTTCTAAGAAAAGGACAAATAACTTTGTAAGAAATTCTATCGGATGTCAGATAGTCAAGAGAAAATGAGTGTGGAATAGTTGAGAATTAGTTCATTAGTTTGATTGTGTGCTTTTTAGGTTATAATGTTGTTACTTAAAGTTCCATAGTGGATAAATCCCAATAGTATGCTGAGATTGAAAGAAAACTTTTTGATTTGGTATTTCTTCCCCTCAGTGAACTCATCTTTTACTATACTTATTAATAATTAAGCTATTTGGAGTTTCAAGGTCAAATTACAGAGAATCTTATTTTTTATATTAAAATTTTACTAATTTCACCAAGAAAAGACTAAGAAAAGAGGCAGATAATTTATGAGAAATGTAATATTAAGAGGTTTTATCTGAGTTTGTGAAATCATGGTATAGAGTGATACAATTGTTGGGCTAGCTTCCCTCTAAAATTTCTTAAAATCCAAGAGGGAAATAAATACATTCACAAAAATTTATCTACAATCATGGTCTTCAACTTTTGTTAAGAATTCTTCCTAGAGTGGACTTAACACTATCAGTACTACTGGTGATCACAGTTGGAAATTCTTCATTTTCTGAGTCAACGAAACAACAGTAAATTGAGAGATCCTGGTGTGCTGTGTTTCCTCCAAAACCTACCCTTTCTCCCTGGAGGAAGTCACTCCCTAATTGCTAAAATATTACATAAAATTTCAGAAATTAGATGAGGTCAGTAATGTCTATTTGTCTAGGTACCAATTTAATCAGTTAAGAGTTGGGCATTGAGAGAATGGCACATATTTAATTGATTATGTCATTGAGCAGTGACTGAAGATGAATTTGCCCTTACTGCCTTGGAATGTTATAATACTAAAGTAAATTTTAGGACTGTTTATTTCTGAAGCTGTGTGTCTCTTTTTGTGTAGAATTCTGAGTGGTAACCTAGAATTTTTTATGTGGCAATGTGGTAGAAAAGGTGGCATTCCCAAAATTACAACCCCTATGTTTCAATGTGGTAGTGCCACTGATGTCCTTTGAGACTTTGGACCAGTTTCTTTACTTTTTTGAACCTTGACTATAAAGTGACAGTTATAGATAAAATAATCTCTAAGAATCCCTGAGGTTGAATATGATATATATAATATGATACTATATATCTCTATATATGTAATTTTAATGAAATATGAAAAGTACACACACACACACATATGTGTGCATATATATATATACACACACATATATATATACACACACTGTTACTTGCAGAAGATACAGAAGGGTAAAGCGAAATCCAACATAATCATACACCAAAGGGACAAAGAGTTCATCAGGCAGACTAATCATATATTTGCTGCCTAGATTGATCAACAATTACTCATGAGTGAATATATTCATCCAACAAGAGCTATTGATTTTGGGTGAGGGAGGGGCACACCTCATCAACAAGGGTACCTGCATTATTAACGTTTGTAAACCTAACCCTGAATTGTACCCCCCATCTTTAAAATAAAAAAAATTTTAAAAAGAGTTGTTGAGTTGAAATATTGCCCAGACATCTTCCTGGACAAGGGTGATATAGCTATGCCCCTTACCTTCAGAATGTGCATACACCAATGAGGTAAATAGGTATAAAGCAAATAACCACACTCAAAAATCCATGATCATGTATCTATCCACACCTAACTATAAGTCCTATGAGAGGAGTAAACAGGGTATAGTGATGGACTATGGTACGGACTGCTTTCTATAGGATGGTCAGGGAGGACCTCCATGAGTAAGTAACAGAGCTGAGAGGCTGATACCTGGGTGATGAAAGGCAATAAATCTGGCAAAAGTAGAGGGAGGCAAATGAGTGATGGTTTCCAGTGAGGAAGAAAACACATTCGAACACAAAAAGAAGTCCAATGCGGCTGCAAAAGTGAACTCATGAAGTGGTAAAAAGTAAGGCTGGCAAGACAGGGAGGCTAGAGTTCACATGGCAGCTTTCAAGCCATGACAGAGTTTTAGACACCACTGTTAGTGGTATCAAGGGAAACCACTAAAGGGGTTGGTGCCAGCAAATAAATTGATCCAGTTGTGTTTAAGATAACTGTGATCTCTAGGTTGAGAAAGGATTGGAGATGAATAGCAGTGAATGTGAGAAGATCACATTAAAGGATGTTGTAATAGTCAAGGAGAGGCCCACCGATGACTGGGATTAAGGTAATGGTAATGGATAGATTTGACATATCATTTAAGAAGGTGACAGATTATGGGTGAGCAAGTATAAGGAAATAAAATGATCTCATAACAAGGGGCATATAAAATATATCTAAATTAACTTCCATTAATGACAACTTTTTTCATGTATCATACATACACAGGTATGTGCATGTGTGTGTTTATTTGTAATTGTTCTACATTTTATTGCTTATCCCTCTCCTCCTATTTGTTTGTTCAACTGAAGAGATCTATAATTACTCCTATTTTAGAATGGATCGAGTTGAAGATGCAGTTTTGATGCCCTTACTTTCTGATTCTTCAAAATCAAAAGACCCAACTTCTTTAAAACCTAATACAGATTTTCCTTCCTTGGGGAAGTCTTTCTTATCCTTCTCAGCTAGGTGAAAATACTTCCTTCCCTGGCCTGCACTTCAGCATCCTGTACACATCTGTGATCATTCTTTTGCAGATTAGATTCTTTCTGAAACTTTTCAGTTTATCTAGTGCATGGACTTTTTTTTCATTAATTTGTCTCTAATGGCCTAGTCTTGCCTGGCATGTGCATACTGTAAGACACTGAACAACAAAGATATCATGTTGATTCATAAGATGTTTCTCTGTCCTTTGCTGATAGGAAAGTTGAAGTCTAGAGAATGGCTTGTTTGGGTTTTTCGATTTCTGCTATTACTTCCCTGTAATGAGTCAACTATATTGGACGCTATGATATGGCAGTCACTGAGCTTGGCAAGATGTCACTGGAAGAGTTACCTTAATACCTGTAAGGCTCATCAACTTAAAGTTCTTGGAATTGGAAGAAACCTCAGAGAGGATCTAGACCCGCAAATGACTCACTCTGCACCACAATGTCATAGCACAAGCTTGTCTAAAATGCTAAATTCCTAATATTGGGCTTCTCAGAGCTAATGTCTTCTTTCTTAGTTTTTATTGATGGAAACTAATACTGATTTAATGCCAAAATGGAAAACCGGATGCTGACACATTCTGATTTTACACATAAATCATCAAATTTTGTATTGTATTTATATGCAAGGATAGGGAAATGGACACTGCATATAGATGAAGGAAGATGACAGGATGAGTTCCACTCAGATTCTTTGTGTACCATTTCTTTCTTACTAATCTTGCTAATGGTAGAATGTCAGGCACTGATGAAGGAAGCATCTTGGGTTAGAGGGGCTTTGCCAGCATGTTTCATAGCGTCACATGTAAGGCTTATCTTGAAAATCCTGACTGAAAAGCAGATAAGATGCCCAGTGACATTTACTTGCTTATGTTCTTGGCACTCCATTGATTTGGGCTTGCTCAGCATTCCACGTAGGCACAGCTTGTCACTGCTGCCTGTGATCTCCTACCATAGACTCACACACTCAGGTGTCCAGTTCCCATGTAGCATTTTAAATAAGACTGTGGGCTCTGGAGTCTGACTGCCTGGGCTGTGTTCCCCTCTCTCTCACTTGCTGCATGTGGGGACATAAGCAACTTTGCCTCAGTTTTACCATATGTGAAATGGCACATATGTGACGGGTTTCATTTGGTAGCTAGCACACAGAGCTCAAGAAATGTTCCCAAAATAAATAATCACAGACTCCATAATGTCCTTACTATATGCTAATATCTGCCTATATTAAAATCATTTAATTCTTACAACAACTCTTAAACATGGTTACTATTATCTCCATTTCACAGATGAGAGAGCCAAAATACAGAGAGGTTAACTGACTTCCCAGAGTCCCACAGCTAGTACATAGGGGAATTAGAATTTGAGCCCAGGACTCTGCTTCCAGAGTGCCTATGTTTTCACCATTCTGCAATGCTATCTCTCCCATGGACATATGTGTATTACTTCAAGAGTATTGGCCAAGCCACCTCTGCATAATCTGAATCCAGGTGAAATGTAGGTCCAGCTTAGGCTCTGTGTTGCCCAGTGGTGTGGAATAAGCCTCTCCACCATGATGCAGAAAACCTGGACTAGACTTACAGATCCATAATGAGAGATTTTAGAGAGTATTCAGCACAACTCCATTCGCTTTACAAGTAAGGAGACTGGAACCTGGGACACTGCAGAGACTTGCACACTGTCATAGTTACAATAAGGCAGAACCAAGCCCTGATTAGAATTCATAGAACTAAATTCAAGGACTTTTAAATTCACTATATTTACTGTAAGTGGCTATCATGACCTATGAATTAAAGACAACTTTTTCTCTATACCCTAATTTCCTTTGATCCCAGGTAAAATCTATTTTGACCTGCCTAACTTTTCCATTGATGATATAAAAGATACAAAAAGTGGGTTTAACTAAGAGGAAACCAAGAACTTAGTAATGGGGTTAAATTAATTCCACAGAGAAAAAGGTGGCTCAAAGTAGGTACTTGGAAGGGTAAGAGAGCAGCTGGATCCTGCTGAATGTCAGTTCGTTGATGCTGGGCAGTATGTCTTTCTATTAGTTCAGGTTCACTTAATGAACTTGTTCTGTAAGTGGCCTTGTTTTTTCATACTTTACCTGTTTCTGTAGGGCAGTGTCTTGCTCCCTGTTTTTCAGTGACTACATACCTAAAAATGAATATTGGCAAAAATGAATCTGCAGGCAGGATAAATTTTAAATGATTACACAACAAATGCTTTCTCCTCCTCTCAGTAATACACTTGTTAAAAAAAAAAATCAGATTGGGGAAGGAAAAAGCTGTTGAAAAAAATCTGCTAAGCAGATGCCTACTTTGAATACGGAAAATATGAAAAATGTTTTGACATGAAGCTCTAGATGATGAAGAGTGCTGATTCATATTGCTCTAGAATCACCACATACTTGTGCTATAAGACACCTTAAAGAGCTCCTAGTACAAAACCCATATTTTGAACATGAACAAAGAGAATGAAAGACAGTTCAAGGTCAAAGTTAGTTAGAAGCTAGTTAGTTAGAAGTTAGTTAGTTAGAAGCTAGTTGGTTAAAAGCTAGTTAGAAGTTAGTTAGAAGCTAGTTAGAGGCTCAAGACTCCAGGCTCTCACCCTGGAAACTTTATTGTGAATTGTCATGTAGAATACTGTATTAGTCTGCTTGGGATACCATAACAAAATACCATATACTAGATGACTCAAACCACAGAAATTTATTTTCTAATAGTTATGGAGGCTGGTGAGTTCAAGATCAAGATTCTAACTGATTTGGTATCTGGTCAAGTGTCTCTTTCTGGCTTGTAGATGACTACCTCTTGTTGCTATGTCCTCCCATGCCTTTCCTTGGTTCCTGCACAGAGAGTACAAGCTGTCTGATGTCTCTTCTTACAAGGTTACTAATTTTATTGGATTAGGGCCTCATCCTTATAACCTCATTTAACCTTAATTTCCTTCTTATAAACGCTGTCTCTAAATATAGACTGCCAGACGTGGGAGGAGGTGGGATTGGCAGTAGTGGGGATCTATTGGGGGAGTGGGGGCACACCTCATCAACAAGGGTACCTGCATAATGAACATTTGTATACCTAACCCTGAATTGTACCCCACATCCTTAAAATAAAAAATTTTAAAAATATAAATGAATATAGACACACTGGGAGTTAGGGCTTTAACATATAGATTTTGTTTGTGTTATGATGGGAGGGGAACATGTGACTTTATAAAAACAGGATGAGAGATTTAAGCTGGCAAACTCAGTGCCCTCACCGTGTAATGCCCTATGTTGTCTCTGGACTCTCCAGAAAGTCCCCATGTCAAGAATTGCCTCAACAGATGCATTTCCTTGACCCTGGACTTTTCATCATGAATAACTAAAAGAAACAATTTTTTTTCTTTATATATTACCTAGCTTTAGGTATTCTTTTATAAGTAACAGAAAACAGACTAAGACATAACATCGGTACCAGGAGTGGGGCAGTTGCTAACAACAAATATCTGAGAATGTGAAAGTGGCTTTGGAACTGGGTAATGAGCAGAGGCTAGAATAATTTAGAGGAACAGGCTATTAAAACATGTATTTCCATGAACTGAGCATCAAGGGTGATTCTGGTGAGGCTTAGAAGACAAGAAGACTAGGTAAAGTTTGAAACTAGAAATTGGTTAAGTGGTCATGACCAGAATGCTAGAAACATGGGCAGTAAAGGTAATTCTGATGATGTCAAAGCTGAAGAACAAAGTACTTACTGAAAACTAGAGTAAAGACTGTCTTTGTTGTAGATTGGCAAAGAACTTGGTTACATTGTATCCATGCCCGAGGACTTTGTGGAAGGTCAACCAGTGAGAGTTATGAACAAAGAACATGGCAGAAGAAATTTCTAAGCAAAACATAGAAGAAGCTGCATGGTTACCTTTGACTGTAAACACTGAGATTTAGGAGAAAAGAAGTAATTTAAAGACAGATTTTATAATTAAAAAGAAAGCAGAATGGAAAGGTTTGGAAAACTCTCAGTATGGCCACAAAAAGAGTGAAAAAGTGTGTTCAGGAAAGAAAACCACAGGTGTAGCATGGATAGCAGGAAGCTGGGCACTGTTGCTCAAGACAATAGAAAAGACCCTAAAGGAATTTCAGAGATCTTTGAGGTTGCCCCTCACATAACAGACCCAGAGGCCTAGAAGGAAAGAATGGTTTCAAGGGGCAGGGTTGACGCATTCTACTTGAGCTCACTGCCTGAGTCCACCTCAGAACTCCACCATCTGTACTGAAGAACAGTGCTCAGCCACTCAGCTGTGGTTCAAGTGGCCAGGTGCATCTTGTGCTGCAGCTCCATAAGGTGTAAATCATAAACCTTGGTGGCATCCACATAGTGCTAATTCTGCAGGCTTACAGAAAGCAAGAAATTGTAGAGGATTGGCAGGCTCCACTCAGATTTCAAAGGATGTCACGGGAGGGCTGGAGACTCAGGTGGAGATTAGTCACAGGGGTGGAGGCACTGTAGAGGTTGCCTACTAGAGTAGTGATGAATAGAAATGTGGTATTGGCGCTTCTTTGGAGAGTCCTCACAAGGGCAATTCCTAGTGGAGCCGTGGGCCTGGGACTGCCCCTGAGATTCTAGAACTGTAGAGCTACCAGCATGCAATGTTAGCCTGAGAGAGTTATATGTACTGAGTCCATTCAAGCCATGGGGTCTGGGCTGGTGAGGTTTGGGGTGCCCATCCCCATCACCGGTGTGCAAAGGATGCCAGATATGTGGTCAAAAAAGATATTCTGGAATCTTAGGAGTTAATGTCTTGTCTCTTGGGTTTCAAACTTCCTTGGAGGCCATTATCCCTTTTGTTGGGAATATTTCTTAAATGGTATATGCCTGTACACACCAATGCTTATATACTACCATTGTATTTTGAAAGCAGATAACTTATTTTGATTTTACAGGCTTCCAGATGAGACTCTAAACTTTGGACATACTGGTGCTGGAATGAGTTCAGACTTTGGGCTATAGCATGAGAGTAAATGTATTTGTATTTGAGAAGTACATGAGTTTTGGGACTGGGGTGGAATCCTATGGCTAAGACGTCCCCTCCAAAATTATGTTGAAATGTAATCCCCCATGTGGCAGTATTGAGAGGTGGAGGGCTTTAAGAAGTGATTGGATTAAGAAGGGTTAGCCCTCATGAATGGATTAAATCTGAGATAACATGTTAACAGGTGAGCACATTCAGTCCCCTCACCAAGTCATGCCTTATTTGAGACTCTGTAGAGAGTCCTCATCAACAAAGAGGCTCTCATCAGATACTGCCCCTAGACCTTGGACTTCTCTGCCTCCATACCTATAGGAAATAAATTCCTTTTCTATAAAAATTACTCAGCTTTAGGTCTTCTGTTATAAGCAAAATAAAACAGACTAATACAGTCCTTGTATTTGACCCTTCTTGTTACAACATGGCTGCTGCACCTCCAGGCTCAAGTCCATTTACTGGCAAACAAACAGAAGGAACAAAAAGGCCTAAGAAGCAGGCCATCTGCCATCTGACATCTTCAAATTTTCCCAAAAGCTTCACTTGGCAACTTCTGCTTAAATCTCATTGCATGGAACTGGGTCACTTTGCTTCCCTAGCTGCAAGGGCAATTGGGAAGGTAAGTGTTTTTGGTTATGCCCACTCACTTCAAACACAAGTGGGTATTTTTCATTAAAAAAGAATGGGAAAATGAATAATATATAAAAAGCTACCAGAGTCTGAAACACAAAACATGTTGGAGGGAAGTAACTAAGAACCAGGCTTTAAGGTCAGACATCTGAGTTCAAATCCTAGCTCTGACTATTTTTGGGCAACTTACTTTATTTCTCTAAACCTCAGTTTTCTTTGTAAATGGAGATAATTATGATAAAATTAGGCAACAAAGTTTTAATAAAGATTGAAGAGGAAAAACGAAGACACACAGTCTTCATAAATGCTAGTTATTTTCACATTATACCACTGTTTTTAGCATCACATGTTAGTGCTTCTTAGTCTCCCTGGACCAAGTCATATTTTAATTTCTTTTAACTTCAATAAGCTAGAATGTTCTGGATACTAAGACACGGAAGCTAATTAAACAAGTTTTATTCAGCATTATTCTCTATTAAAAATAATCATTTACTCCGCTTCTAGCCCTTTGCTGAAAGAGAAGCCTGCAATGAGCCAACTATCCTTGCCTTAGCCTGAAGTGTTTCTTTGTGTTGGAGAAGAGATGACCAGGCCTGCAGCCCAACCTTTGCAGCAAATTTACAGCAGAGAGAGTGTCCCGAGCCTTGTATATCTTTTCTCAAGGCAGAGATTCAGTAGATGATTAAGGCTATGTCTCCCAGACTCAAACTCATTGAGCCTTAAGTTTAAAAAGAAAAAGAACAACAAACAAAAACATCGTCTTAAAAAAAAAGATGATGCTATTTAATAAATTAAGTGAACTCACATCAGATTTTAGAATTTCTAACAAAAAATCTGTATATGTTGCACATGGTCTTTCAATTCAAGAATGTACCTTTTATAGAAACTCTCATGTGCTTGACATGGTATTCAGTTTTGATCCCTACAAAATTTTAAACTTATTTTTATTTAAGAAGTAATACATGATGATTGTAGATAAATTAGAAACCAAAGATAATAAATATATAAAAACATAATTTCATATAATTCCATCACCTAAAGAAAACACTGTTAACATTTTTATGTGGTATCTTTATACTTTCTACATACATGCACATATTAAAAATGACTTCATATTTTGCATTCTATTTTTAATCATGCTTGCAATTAGAAATGCAGCATAAAATATTTCCATGACATTGAATACAATTTTACATTATCACTGAAAATAATAGCATCTTTTCTAAAATAAATACAGAATAATTATTTAACCAATCTCCAATTGTTGGATACAAATTATTTTTGCTTATTATTATTTCCAATTATGTGCTGTGATGAAGATCTTTGTAAATAAAACTTGGTGGACTATAAAATTATTTTCTGAGTCAGAACCTATTAACATAATTTAACATAATTTATGACATTGGTATTACAAAATTTTCACCAAAAAGATGGAAATAGTTTATGACAACAATAGCATAAACTCTTTCCAACATTATTATCATTAAAAGGTATATATAATTTTATTGTATGTGTATGCTGTATCTGTATTTGAAGGGACATTTTCTAAACTTGTTGCTAGATACAATTTTCCCAGTTTTGATTATTTAACAGAACCCACACAGGTAGGGGTGATGGACAAGTGAGAGAGGGCTACTTCTGTGAACCTGTTTCCTGCCTGTGGAAATTGCAATGGAAAAATGCTGTTTTATTATTTTTCTTTAATAATATTGATTTCCTTTTTTATTTTATACTACTCAGATTTTGCCTTCTCTTGACATTCTTCATTTCATAAAGAACTGGAGTTAGAGAATCAATGAATTGGGCCATTGCCTAAAGCTCTAAAGCAGATACAATAAGACATGAATGTCTGTAACTTAAAGAATAATTTGTGACAGAGACTCAACATAGACAAATGCAGATTTTCAATGCATTTTAAAAAATGTAAATACCAAAAGTCACCAAATAAAAATAAAAAAAGAGAAGAAACTTGCTTTGTATAAGTGTGGCAGAAAAAACCCTAGGGACAACGTGGACACAAGGTGACCATGAGTGGAGAGTGAAGCACTGCAATAAAGAAACAATCACGAGCTCAGGCTTTATAAATAGGAACACAGTCATAAAGGGAGCTAAAGCTCTGGGGTCAATGCTAAAGCTTTATGTTCACTTTTAGATTCTAGAACTATAGAGAAACATGGAAAATGTTTTCTGAAATTTTTCTATGTTGTGGAAAATTTACAGTCCTTATCACATACAATTTAATCATCACAAAAAGTTTTTAAGATGCACATTATGACCTTCATTTTACATAAGATAGATCCAAAAGTTAGATGAAGAAAATACTTTCGGGTTATTCAGCTGTCTCGGGAATCCAGGATTCAAACCACGTTGATCTGCCTCCAAGGCTCATCTTCTTGGTCACTGGGCTATCAGATAAGGCATCATGTGAACACAAAGCTGAGAACACAATGGGGCCAAAGAGCAAAGATTACTTGGGCTTAATTCTATTGCATAAAGAAACTCAATCCTATTGCATAAATAAAACACTTACTTTGTGGTAAATCTCTATCTTCTGCTTGAATGCTATCTGGTACCTACCCACGATGGGATAGTTAGAGGTGGAGACTGGAAAATTGCGGGTAAGAGTGATTCCCTTTTGTTCTCTGTGACTGCACTGTGTGAGGCAGTTCCTTCACTGACCTTGCATATAATTTTTTTTACATGCTGCCACCTGGGAACCCCAAGGCAGGTGATGACTCACTCACCTCTGACTGACCAGACCCATCATGCTGACTGTGTTAGAGGACTCAGCAGGCGTTTGGATGAAGGCAGGAAAGCCATAACATTTTCTAGGTATTAAGTGAAAGAACCAAACAAATTGAAAGATTGCCAGGAAAGGTTAAAAGAATTCGAGTAGTTTCTCTGCTGGGAGAAGAGAAAGATGAATTGTGATTTCTGGAAGGACTCCCTTTTCTCCTCCCTAAAAATGAATTTAAACCAGCTGATATGTCTCCACTGAGAATAAAGAGGGCATTCATATAGATTTTAATCATAAAGAATTTAGATTTTATCATAGGAAATTTAGGTTTCCCGATAGTGATAAATGTTGAATATTTCCAGAATGTTGCATATGTCCAGAAAGTGCTGTGAAATCAATTTTCGACACTAGAAATTGTTTTAGCTTTACCTTTTATTATTTAAAAATTATTTTTAATTTCTATGATATATAATAATTGTACATGTTTATGTGGTACACGTTATATTTTTGATACAAGCATATAATGTGCAACGTTCAAATCAGGGTAATTAGGATATTCATTACTTCAAGCATTTATCATTTCTTTGTGTGAGGAACATTCTAATTCAATTCTTTTAGTTATTTAAAAATATACAGTAAATTATCATTAAGTGTAATCACTTTAGTATACTACCAAACACTGGATGCCATTCCTTGTATCTACCTGTATTTTTGTGTCCCTCAACCAATCCTTCTCTTTCCCTCTATCCCCACTACTCTTCCCAGCCTTTGGTAACCATTATTCTACTCTATCTCCATGTTATGTATGTATATGGGGGCGGGGGAGGGGATAGTTCCTCAAAATGGAAATATCTTTTGGAAGGTGGGTCCCTTGTAGTACAGGTTTCCCCCACTGGGTAATTGTTCTAGGAATTCATTGGCATCAGTGTACCAGCTAGCATTCTTGTGAGGGACTGCATTAAGTTTCAGTCAAAATGTTTTTGAAGTTTTTTTTTTAATGCACTTGACCATTTCACAGAGTGATTCACACAAACAACCTGCCCACACAGCACTGAGTGTTCAAGCAGTTTTGACCCCAAAATGACATAAACCCCATGCCTCACCCTCTCTATTCATCCAATCTCACCTCTGAGCAGCTTCCCTTCCCCCTCGAATGCAAAAAACCCTCAAAGGGAAACATTTTGCTGATGTGGAAGAGTTGAAACAAAAAAGGGCAGAAGCGCTAAATGGCAACAAAATTGATGAGTTCAAAAACTGTTTCAAGCAGTGGAAAAAGCATCTAGATAGGTGTATTACATCAAGCGGAGAGTACTCTGAAGGTGACTGAAGTTTAAACACTTAAGAGTAAATACACAGTTTTTTTTTTTTTTTTTTTGAGTTGAAGTCTCACTCTGTCGCCCAGACTGGAGTGCAGTGGCCGCTACCAGCCACCGCAGCCTCGCCTGCTAGGCTCCGGCGATCCTTCCGCCTCAGCCTTCCGAGTAGCCAGAATTACAGGCATGCGCAATACACAGTTTTTTATAAAGAAATTCCTGGTTTGGGGGGGTTCCCCTCATGTGTGTATATGTATCACATCTTTTTAAAAATTAAAATACTTAACTTTTTTAGAGCAATTGTGGGTATATAGTAAAACTGAGCAGATAGTATAGTTTCCACATATCCCCTACAATTTTCCCTATTTTTAAAATTTTTATTTAGTAGCTTTAGGGGGCACACATGGTTTGGGCTTAAGTTTGCTCACCACCCCCACCTGTACACATCATACTCGATAGGTGACCTCCCATTCCTCCATCCCCTTACCCTTTCCTCCACCCCCGTTACCCCCGCTTCTGAGTCTCTGTTGTTCATTATACCATTCTCTATGTCTTTGCAGATCCTTAGTTTAGCTCTCATTTGTCAGTGAGAACATGTGGTGTCTGGGTTTCTGTTCTTGACTTAGTACACTTAAGATGATGTTCTCCAGTTCCATCCAAGTTGCTGTAAAAGACATTATTTCATTCTTTTTGATAGCAGAATAGTATTTTATAGTGTATATATGCCACATTTTCATCATCCACTGATTGGTTGATGGGCGTTTAGGTTGCTTCCACAACTTCGTGTGGAAATTGTGGATTGTGCTGCAGTGAACATGCAGATGTAGGTGTCTTTTTCATACAATGACCTCTGTTTCTTTGAGTAGATATCTAGTAGTAGGGTTGCTGGCCAAATGGTAGGTCTGCTTTAGTTCTTTGAGAAATCGCAATACAGTTTTCCATAGAGGTTGTACTAATTTACATGCCCATTAACTGTGTATAAGTATTTTGTCTTCACTATAGTCACAGCATCATCTATCTGTCTGTCTACCTACCTATCTATCTATCTATATTTTTTTAACAAATGATCTTTCTGAGTGGTATAAGGTGATATCTCATTGTGGTTTTAATTTGCATTTCCCTGACGATTAGTGAGGTTGAGCATTTTTTCATATAATTGATGGCCATTTGTATAACTTCTTTTGACAGATGTCTGCTCATTTTCCCACTTTTTAACGGGATTATTTGCTTTTTTTCTTGCTTATTTGTTTGAGTTCTTTGTAGATTCTAGATATTAGTCTTTTTAAGATGTATAGTTTGCGAATATCTTCTCCTATTCTGTAGATTGTCTATTTGCTCTGCTGAGTATTTCTTTTGCTATGCAGAAGCTTCTTAGTTTAATTAAGTCCTACTTGTTTATTTTATGTTTTAGTTGAATTTGCTCTTGGAGTTTTAGCCATAAATTATTGCCTAGGCTGATGTCCAGAAGAGTTCCTAGGTTTTCTTCTAGGATTTTTATAGTTTTACGTCTGAAATTTAAGTATTTGTTTATTTATTTATTTATTTATTTTTTGAGTTGGAGTCTCACTCTGTCACCCAGACTGGAGTGCAGTGGCTGCTCCTCGCCACCGCAGCCTCAACCTTCTGGGCTCCGGCGATCTTCCGCCTCAACCATCTAAGTAGCTGGAACTACAGGCGTGTGCTACCATGCCCGGCTAATTTTTGATTTATTGTAGAGATGAGGTCTCACCAAGTTGCCCAGGCCAGTCTCAAACCCACAGGCTCAGGCAATCCACTCACCTCAGCCTCCCAAAGGCACGGGATTACAGGCTGAGCCACCAAGCCCTGCTGAAATTTAAGTCTTTAATCCATCTTGAGTTAATTTTTGTATATGGGGAGAGATAGAGTTCAGGTTCCATTTTCTTCGTGTAGCTATACAATTTTTCCAGCACCATTTGTTGAATAAGGTGTCCTTTCCCCAGTGCATGTTTTTGTTTGGTTTGTCAAAAATCAGTTGGTTGTAGGTATCTTAATTTATTTCTGGATTCTCTGTTCTTTTCCATTGGTCCTTGGAGCAACACTCATCAAGGAGAAATTCCACAACTACCATTGCAACTGACTTTCTCCCTCAAGTGACACCTGCTGGTTGGTGGTCAATGGCACAGCCTACCACATCAGATATAATATCACATTTTCTTTATCCACTTGTCTCAGAAAAATTATTCATCTAACATGAAGGAAACAGAAAGAGTTTTCCAGAATTGTACAAAATGGGGTATTATCTTATTTGTTCAAGATGTTCCAGGAGCCAGAGTGATTAGTTGAAAGAGACTGATCTGTGACTCAAGGGATTAGATCAGGAAGAAATTTATCGACAGAGGAGACTGGGACTACATGAAAAAAAGGCAGGAATTAAGTGTATCTAGAGAGTAAGACTAATGGATCCTCCAATGTGAAAGCATCATTTTTTAAGTGAAAGGGAACAAATATCTACATATTTTCTCTGTATGAATGTTTCCACTAGTATAAGTGATGTGTAAATACATAGGAATCAACAATGCTGCACGCAGTTGTTTGTTCAAAAAGGTATAACAGTTACAATTACTGAATTTGAACTAAGTTCCACATGATGGCTGACAGGCAACTTTAACCACCAAATGAAGCTCAGATTGTTTTTGAAATATATCTTCAATGTTTTAAGAGTAAAAAAAAAAATCAACATGAAGCCTCATTTTCAGTGCCTACTTTTTTTTGCCATGATGGTGGCTCATACAGGTGATTATAAAATTCTCCAGAATTCTATTTCATGGCTCAGTGAAACTTAGCTACCAAATCACCATAAATCAATTTTTATAAATAAACAAATTTCTGGTGATAATTAAGTTTCTGTTGTTCTGACTGGATAATCATTATTATCTGACTTTTCAAAATCATACATGGCTTAGAAAACTCCAATTCATACCCATTGTTTTATTTCTCCTGATGTAGTTCCAACTTTTACCTCCATTTTCTGTGCCTGTCTTAACTTTACCCTATATATACAATAATGCCCACTTCTGTTATTTTAAAATGCTTTTGCTATTATTCAAATAATAGAGACTTCTTTGTAAACCTCATGTTCTCCTTCATAAATATCCCATCAGTTCTGTTTAGAATCTTAGTTTTACAGCATATCTTTATTTAGTCTCTGTGAATCATTTTGTTACATAACTAGGACAAAAACTAAGATTTTTCAATATAGTTTTATATTTTATGGACTTTGTCAGATTCCAGTCTTCTCTTTTTCTCTTACTCTCTAGGTTTTAAGCAACATCCTAACAGTGATATAAAGTCTGTTATAAAATCTATTACAATGTAGCAACATATAGCACATTTCTACATTGCAAACTTGTAGTGGTATACCAGATGCCTCCCTAGAGATCTTTATCTAGAGTATCATTCTATAAATCATGAACCTTCTGCTCCAGTAGGACTTCTCTACTCATTGCTTCAAAAATACCTTTTGTGGATTCACATTCACTCCCATTCACCCTGAATGCTAACTTCTTGCTTATTTTCTTCAAAACCCAGTTTCATTGGTACTTTTTTCATGAGTTTTTCCCTGATTATCCCCGCTCTTTTATTTCCAAATCCAGTATTATGTTTTTTAAATTTTCTAATGTATCATATATGGGTCAGTATTGCTGCTAGATTTTGTGTGTTTGTGTCATGCCTTCACACCTGTAAGTCCATATAGGAAGCAGTACAAAATGGTGGTTATAAAGAAAGAACTTCTGAGTTGGATGTTAGATTCAAGATCCACACGGTGTCCCTTTGGACAAGTTACTTAACTTCTTTGAGCTTCTATGCCCTCACCTGTAAAAGATGGGTTGTAACTCCTACATGCAGTTGTTATGATGAATAAATGAAATGCTTAAGTGTTTAGCCCAGGGACAGACACAGAGTAAATATTCATCACATTGAAGGTGGAGCCAATGCCTGATATTTCTTGGCAACTCTTAAAGAGCAGAGCACAGGATTTTTTTTTTAAGGTTAAGAGTTCAATGAAATATTTGCTAATTGAGTGAGAACATACAGCTGTCTACCAGCCCCAAGTGTTTAAAATAATGTGGACCTTTTATTTTTTAAGTATGTTATTATAAGCTACTTTTCTGTGAATTGATAACTCCCTCCAGGGCCGGACATACTAGGTACAGAGAAGTATCTAAGAAAATTCTTCAAAATCAAGAAAGACAGGAAAAAGCCTGAGTGGCAGAATGGGTGTGGGATGGGGGTGGGTAGAAGGTGGGCTCCTGTTGAGAGTATCTTCTTCAGTCTGACATTGTTTGCTCGTGACCTGGCAGGAAGCCTAAGAGTACACATCTCCTACTTTCTTTCTATTTGTGGAAGGTCTGTTTATATTCTAATAGTCGAACAAATGGCACTTTCTTTAGGCAATTTTTCTGATTCCTAACCCAGTACAAGTATCTAATAGAGGTCCTGTACATCTATTAGATACTTGTACTCCTTCTTGTTATTTCATGAGTTCTGCTGTTAGTAAATGAATGTTACACAATTTTAAGCTAAATGGGAAGTGTTTTTTTTTTTTTTTCATTTTGTATCCTCTTTATATCTAATGCTATCATCAATATAACGAGCACAATAGGGTTTTGGTAATAAATTAAGAGGTTTACAAATGAAATTTTTAAAATATAAAGATTTTTTTCCTATCCCACCAAGTCACCTTTATTTATTTATTTATTGCTTTGTTTTATTATAAAGATGTGAGGTACAAGTCAGGATTAGGTATGTACATTAGTAGTCTACATGTAGGTGAAGTTTGGGCCTCCAAATGGTTCTCTCTTCCCCTGGTTTAGGAACAGGTACCCTTTGTGATGTTACATGTCTTCACCCTCCCCTGGCACTGTCCCACTACAGCTGATTCTTCTTTCGTCGTGTTGTGATAAATATTCAGGACCCACTAATGAGTGAAAACATGTCATATTCAGTTTTTTGTTTCTGTGATACATCACTGAGTATGATGGACTCTAAATTCATCCAGTTTGCTGCAAAATCCATAATTTTGTTCTTCTTTATGTCTGTGTATATGTATCACATTTTGTTTATCAAGTCCACTTATGATGAGCAGCAGGGTTGGTTCCATATTTTTGTTATTGTGAACAGTGCTGCAATAAACATGCATGTGCAAACATCTTTTTTTGTAGAATGATTTGTATTCTTCTGGGTATATTCCCTGGAGGGTAATTGCTGGGTTGTATGGAAGGTTGATTTTTGGAACTTTTGATAATTGCCACACTGTTTTCCATAGAGTTTGCACTAGTTTGCATTCCTGCCAATAGTGCAAAAGTGTTCCCTTTTCTCTGCACCTTTGCCAGCATCTGTTGTTTTTTGATTTATTAATGATGGCCACCTTTACTGGAGTTAGGTGATATCTCAATGCAGTTTTGATTTACATTTCTCTGATGATTAGTGAGGCTGAGGATTTTTTCATGTATCTGTTGGCTGTTTGTAACTCTTCTTTTGAGAAGTGTCTATGTAGGTATTTTGTTCACTTTTTAATAGGCTATTTGCTTTTTTCCTTTTATAAAAGAGCAAGTTATTGTTATTTCTACATTACGGTTACTCTCATGGAAGTTTATATGTAAGCTGAAATCTTTTAAACGTCATGAGAAAAATGGCAGTTTAAGCATAGTTCAATACATAATATTCAGTCTTCTTTTTTTTTTGAGTTGGAGTCTTACTCTGTCACCCAGACTGGAGTGCAGTGGCACACTCCCCCACTGCAGCCTCGACTTGCTGGGCTCTGGCAGTTCTCTCCCTTGTAATCAGTCAATGCCTCTCACCTAAGCTGTGACATGTTTCCATAGTCTATGGAGCTGAGGATTTTGTGATGTGTTAATACTTCCGCCTCAGCCTTCCAAGTAGCTGAAACTATGGGTGCTACCACGCCCGGCTAATTTTTTGATTTATTGTAGAGATGAGGTCTCGCCAAGTTGCCCAGGCGGGTCTCGAACCCACGGGCTCAGGCAATCCACTCACCTCAGCCTCCCAAAGCGTGGGATTACAGACTGAGCCACCGAGCCCGGCTTCAGCCTTTTTCAACTTCTATAGTTAAGAATTGCTGTCCAAACAAGAACATATAAATACAGAAATTGAGGCAAACATTTCATGAAACAGATTAATCTATCCAGACATTTTAGATTATGAAAATAAATGTGTTTAACTGCTTTTTTCTATTAGGAGAAATGAACAGAAACCTAGAAATCAGGACATGAAGAAATGTTCCATTTATAACAGCAAACTTCCTGTCCATTGGCAAGCCATTTCACCTCTCTGTGACTCAGTTTCCTTGTCTGTAAGCCGAGGTGTTTGAACTGAGTATGTCAAAGGTTTTTACTAGATTTTAAAAACGAAGATTTTCTCATTGCAATGCAAAGAGCATTCTTGCTCGTTTAACCTGCATGTGTTTTGATAAAGCAACAAAATCATTTTTGATTGAAGTCCAAGGGTGGGCACCTTAACAGTAAAGTTGTTCTCCTTGTAACATATTCTTCTGACAGACTGATGATGACTTTTGCTGAAAAAGTCTACTGGTGATGTGTGTTTACCTTGTAGCATCCTGAACCTGCACTTATTGTAAGAATGCAGCATCTGACTTCCTCGTGTCTCGCTCTGCAGATGAATAAGGCATTCACTGGCCAGCTGCAGTTCTCTCCCTTGTAATCAGTCAGTGCCTCTCATCTAAGCTGAGACATGTTTCCATAGTCTACGGAGCTGAGGATTTTGTGATTTGTTAATACTTCTGATTGGGCTTCACTGGACTGAATCGGGTCACTGAAGATGGTTGAATAAAGAGGAAAATTCATTAATTTGTTCATTTGATCTTGCAAAAGAGAAAATAAGAAAGCTTTCTTTTCAAAAAACACAGGACCGTCTTATTAGGTTTTATTAAAATGCCCATGAAACTTTTACAGATGTTGAAATTTAAGTCCTAGTTCCTTTTTGAATACTATAATTCTCTTATAATTATTTTAAACTAAATACCTGCTGCATTTACCTGATATTTATCTTAAAATGTTTTGAAAACTCCTGCCTAATTGTCCACAGAAAGTTTGAAACACTTTCCTCAACAATGAAAATTATTGACTACATATGAGTACGTTGTCAATACTGAATATTATTAATCTTTGAAATTCTGGCATTCTAATAAGTAAAAAAAGTCTTGTTTTAAAGATATTCTGCTGATAATTATTAGAGTTTTATAATTTTTTCATATTCTTATTACTCGTTTTTACTTTGTTTAAATTGTATTTGCTTGTAACTTTTGTCTATTTCTCTATTAGGCTATTACAACAAATGAACTTTTACTGTGTATATTTAAGTACATAGAATTATCTTAAATACAAAAGATACATCAGTGAACAAACCATAAAAAGGCGTTCTCATGGAGCTCAAATTCTAGTGGGAGGGAAAAAATAAAAAACTCATTTATATGCACAATTTTGCACCACATAATTACATTTTGGTCCACAACAGACTACATAGATGATGGTGGTCCCATAAGATTATATTACCATATTTTTCCTGTACCTTCTCTATGTTTAGACACACAGACACATACTATTGTGTTGCAGCTGCCTGTAGTATTCAGTACAGTAATATGCTAAGTTTGTAGCCTAGGAGCTGTAGGTAGGCTATATATAGCCTAGATATGTAGTAGGCTATGCCATCTAGGTCTGAGTAAGTAAACTCTGTGATGTTCATACAATGACAAATTGCCTAACAACACATTTCTCAGAACATAGCCCTGTTGTTAAGCGTCATGTGACTATATTGAGATTTTTAGAAAGCAGGCATGATTGGATTTACTAGGAAGCTACTTTAAGCTAACCGATCAGAAAAGCCTTTTCAGAAGAGGTGATATTTTTGTCAAGATATGATTGACAAGAACATCTAGTAGCAGAGCATCTTTTTAGGTGATAGAAACAGCTAACAGAGACATGGGTGAGTCTGCGGTATTTCAGGAAGAGAAAGATACTCATGGTGTTGGAAAAGGTGAAGGATGGAAGTTAGAAGAGATTGGGTTGAAGAAATTGGAAGTCTTAGCCCATATCCAGGCTAGTAGTATAGGAAAAGGAGTTACATTCCAAGCATGTTGAGAACCATTGAAGCTTTCTGTAAAGGAGCGACATAATCTGGTTTAAACCTTAATAACTTACTCTAGGTCCCAGGTGTGTAATGAATCATTGGGAACAAAAGTAGGAGCGAGGGCATCAATCAGGAAGTGAGGGAATTTTTTTAGGTAAGAACTGATAGTTATTTGGTGTAAAGGATGCTGTAAGTGGCCCTCCTGGATTCCCTTTACCTGCTGGGTGAGCCAATCTCCCAGCTACTAGGAGAGTAAGCTTCTATCAATCCCAGTTGCCCCCTTTCTGAGGAAGTTATACCTCATCTCTCCTCCTATGACCTTTAGCCAATGACTGATTAACAAGAAAACTCTCTTTCCCAGACAGGATTAGTTCTATGTGGTCTAGCACTTCTTTGTGAGAGCAACTTGAAGCTAATCTTTTTTTTTTTTGTTGGAGTCTCACTCTGTCGCCCAGACTGGAGTGCAGTGGCCACTCCCGGCCACCGCAGCCTCAACTTGCTGGGCTCTGGCGATCCTTCCGCCTCAGCCTTCCAAGTAGCCGGAATTACAGGCGCGCGCTACCAAGCCCGGCTGATTTTTTTTGATTTATTGTAGAGATGAGGTCTCGCTGCCCAGGCGGGTCTCGAACCCGCGGGCTCAGGCAATCCACTCACCTCAGCCTCCCAAAGGCACGGGATTACAGGCTGAGCCACCGAGCCCGGCTTGAAGCTAATCTTTAACTGAGATGATGTCTCTGCTGAGCACTTCCCTGCTGACCTTTCCTGCTTCTCTTGTTCCTCTTTTCCTCAATAAATTACTTGAACAAGAGTCTTCATCTTAGGTTCTGTTTTTAGGGAACTTGATCTAAGACATAGTTTAAGGTGACAGAGGTTGAAACAGAGAAGAGAGAATGGAATAAGAATGTTTGAGAGATAAGGGTGACATAAATGGGTCTGGAATGTGATGTAAAGAAAGAAATCAAAACAGTTTTTAAATTTTGTTATTGAACAACTTGTTGGGAGATGGCACATTTACTAATAGGTGATGTCTGGAAGGAGCCGATTTACCAATTAGAGAAGGACAAGAAATCGATTTCAGATTTGCTAACTTTGAGGTGTCTATAAGTGAATATATCAGGTAAGCAATTGAACAAACTCATCCAAAGGGCTGTTCAGTCTGAAGATCTATATTTGAGATTCAACTATGGCATTCAAATGGTATTTGAAGGCATGTGATTGAGTGGGAATATTTAGGTTGAGAATATAAAGAAGACAAAGTTTCCTGGAAACAAGTCCTGGCATGACAATATTTAAGGGTTGAACAGAGAAAAAAAATCCAGCAAATATATTAAGGAGTTGCCAGTAAAGAATAAGGAAACCAAGAAAGGTTTGTGTCACAGAAACCCCCAAAATAAAATGTTTCCAGGAGGAAATGACCAACTGTTGAATGCAGCTGGGTGGCTGATTTGAAGTTTTGATGAGGTTGAAGAAGTGTCGTGGTAGGAGTAGAATAAGATGTGAACTTGTACGATTAGAGGAGGAAACAGAGACTGGGATGTTTGACATCCACATTTAGAGATGTTAGAAACATCTGTGACAACAAGGTAAAAAGTGTGGCCGTGAACATGTGTGAGTTACAAGAAATACCAGTGGAGTGAGGTGGTTGAGAAACTACGAGGATATGTTACTGGGTGCATCCTCCACATGGATATCAAAATTCCCAAGCCTGGGGAAAGGAGTAGGGATATAGGGACTCAAGATGGGGGCTAAGTCATCAGTGATAGAACGATAGAGAACTGATAAAGTGTAATATTTGTTTTATTTCATTGATTTATATGTCTTCGGTTTTTCTTTTTTTCTTTTTTTTTGAGTTGGAATCTCACTCTGTCACCCAGGCTGGAGTGCAGTGGCACGCTCATGGCCACCTCAGCCTTGACCTGCTGGGCTCAGGTGATCCCTTCTCCTCAGCCTTCCAAGTAGCTGGAACTACAGGCATGCGCCACCACACCTGGCTAATTATTTATTTGTTGTTTGTTTATTTATTGTAGAGACAAGTTGCTCAAACTGGTCTCGAACCCTTGGACTCAGGCAATCCTCTTGCCTCGGTCTCTCAAAGTGCTGGGATTACAGACTTGAGCCACTGTATCGGGCGAGTCTTCAGTTTTTTGAAGTTCATTTTATTGTAAGAATGATATCAAAAACAAAATATAAGGCACAAATCTCTCCAAATCCCATCACTTCATCAGAGGATGGTGGATTTTTATGAAGCCCTGTAGCTGTTTCTGTCTATTGGTCTTTGACCTGGCTAGGTGTTCCATTTGTTTTGCTTACTCTGCATGAAATTGTGGCAGGGCTTTGTGTTACCAAGAACGGCTGCCTCTTAACCTGGCATTCAACCACATCAAGCCCGCAAATGAACAGGCCTTCTCATTGTGCTGGTTTGACTTTCCTGGTCCCATTTGCTGGTCTCTCCTGCTTGGCTAAAATCTGGAACAACCACTATTCATCATAGTTGTAAAATAGGGCAGTAATCTTTCATTTTGCAAAACTTGTTTCATTGTGGATGCCCTAGCTCAGATACTTTCTCGTTATTTCCACAGAGTAGATTGTCTGGTTATATTTCATTACTCTCTTTAGTCCATCCAGATCTTTCTCCAGTTCTGATTATGTTCTCAAATTATTTGGCACATTTGTTCTCTCCATTCCTTGTGACTAATGAGTTCTTATTCCAGTTTGGAAGAGGTGTTGCTACCACGGTTGTCTTGAACATCTGCTGATTGTTTCTGGACAGGGAATTACGGGGAGAGCGGAATGGATGCTTTCAAAGAGCTGGCTGCCCAGGAAGGCCTCTGTATTGCCCATTCTGACAAAATCTACAGCAATGCTGGGGAGAAGAGCTTTGACCGACTCTTGCGCAAGCTCCGAGAGCGGCTTCCCAAGGCCAGAGTGGTGGTCTGCTTCTGTGAAGGCATGACGGTCCGAGGACTCCTGAGTGCCATGCGGCGCCTTGGCGTCGTGGGCGAGTTCTCACTCATTGGAAGGTAAGTCATTCTCTCTCTCTCTTTCTCTCTCTCTCTCACACACAAACACACAGCACACGTTTTGGCACACATATACTTTCTCTCACAAAACTTAATTTTCCACCTCCAAAGTGGGGGGATATACACTACTGAACTGAATATTAGTTCTGGATCTCATTGATACAGGGATTTTGGCATCTTCTTGATAGACAAGAGCAGAGCTGTGGATAACAAGATGGTGAGTTTTTTTGTTTGTTTTTCAGAAAAAGATGAAAAGTTATTTTCTAAAATGTGTCCTCTCCTAGAGAATTATTCTTTTCACTTGTTCCCCCACCTCCAAGTCAGTGCTTATGTCTTCCTAACTCCTAAAATAGACATCTGAAAGGATATTGGTGAATGGAGGGCAGCAGTGAAAATAGAAAATATGTATTAAGATTTGAAATTTACAGAAGTGGTCAAAGACAAGTGAAGACACACAACTGAACTGCAAAACTTGACAATATAATCTCTAGTTGCATTATGGGATGGTTAATATTGATGCTTGCAGCATGTAATTTCTGGAATTGCAGATGGTGGATTTCAAAATCTCTTCTGCTCTCTTTCTGGATCATTTGTACATACTTATGTGACAAATAGTTTGCAGTATCACTAGGTTTTTGACCTAACAAATATCTCACTTAATTTGCCATCTTCTAATATTGCATAAAGAAACTGCTCAGTTTTTTTTTTCCCCCAAGAAAACCTACTGAGTTTACCTGAGTAAGGTCTCCACTAATCTTCAGCTCTTTCCTATTCTCCTTCCAAAAACTCTTTGTCTCTTCCCATCTCCTTCTCTGGCTAGACTGTAATCATATCATACCCACTGAAGAGTCTCAACCATTGTTCATCTTCTCTTGGAAGCTGGGTAGTAGTGGTGTGGACATCCTCACTGGACCTTTCTCTTTTGTCTTTGTGCTTGTGGTAATGACCACAATAGTAGTAAGACTAATCTCAACAGCATAAGGATTCAAAGCTATAAGACACTTCAGAGACTTCTGAGAGGAGAGTAGTACAGAGATTTAAATAAATGAATAAATAAAGGGATACTCTCTAGGCATGAGAAGGTATGATGCCAAGGACAAAGTATAATTCAAGATTAAGACAATTCTGAATATGGGTAAAACTGACACAAAGAGTCAGTTTGACCTCTTCAGCATGGTGCAGTTTTGGGAAGCCACTTAAACTTTCATAAGAAAGCAGGTTTTTTTTTTTTTAGAAAGAACACTTAAAGAAGGAATATTATTTCTTTTGGGAGTGAAAAGGATATAAACAGCATTGTTGAAGTGTTGCATGGAGTAATGTTCTTAATATATGTGCCAGGACAGATGGTATGCAGATATTCAGTCTTGTCAATTGTTTTTGTAAGATAACTGCTTTTCTGATGGGTGCTTGTTTTAAAAAAATTCGTGTTTATCATTTACAAAACAACAATAGTCTGTTTTGCAGAAATTATTTTCTATAATATTCTCAAAGAGGCTATCTACTTGGGTTCTGAAGAACTTGAACAGATGTGGCAAACGTGCGCTTTGGGCTGTACAGCCCGCCTAGTTATGAAAAATTATTAAACAAAAAGCTACAATGTATAATTGAAGTAAAAATTTACTCCATTAGCATTATTTAAAAACTGGGCAAAAAAGATGATGTCAACTTAAGGCTTTCTGGCTTTTGTTTAACTCCTAATAATGCAAGTGAGTTCATACAAGTATTTCTGAGAGTCTCACTTATGCTTGCTTGTGAAGAGATCAGCTACATGTGGTATCTGCCTCTTTTATTCCTTTTCTCTGCCCCAGCTCTGCTGGGCTCTACCAACACTTCCTAGGAAACTGTCATCACGTTGAACACCTGAGCTTCTGAGGACACTGCTTGCTGTGCCAATGGAATTGTCACTGATGCATGGGATTCTTACAGTGGCAAAGCTATACCACACTTTGTGCCAAAGTGAGGGAAGTGCCTCTCTGCCTTTCTGGGATAATTTCCACAAGGCTCTATCAAAATGATGTTGGCTTTTAATCCTATATCTTAAAAGATTTTAACCAAAAGAGCTTTAAATTTTTTTCTTCACAGTTCTCGCTCTTCTCTGACATCCAGATATGAGTTCATAGGGAGCTGAACTGGGGATAAAGCCAAGTCTCAATACTATGCCATACTTAGAATTAGCCTTCCCTTCAGGTGATTGAGTCTTTCTCTTCCTGTGGGCTGAATTTTGTCCTAAATGTTGCTTTGTTACTCATGCGAATGGCTATGTGATGGGCTTGGTTCTCTTATTTTGTCAGGTATGTCCAGAATAGTTCCAGTTTAGCCTCATGCGGCAACTTCCAGCTGTACTAATGTTTTCAGATATCTCCGCCCCTCCCCGAGGGATTTTATTTACCAATGATAAACTTTTTGAGTTCAAGAGCCATTGTTTAGATTTTTTTCATAATACATAGCATGATTCCGAATGCCGTCATGGAAAAACAAAACAAAGCATGGACTAAGAGTTCTACTTTCGCCATGAGGTAACCACAAAATCTTGTCTGCTCAGTAACTTTTTGCCTCTGAGTCTATTTTTTTCTGATACAAATAAAATATTTGGCTGCAGATCATTCTTTTTTTTTTTTTTTTTTTTGAGTTGGAGTCTCACTCGGTCGCCCAGTCTGGAGTGCAGTGGCCGCTCCCAGCCACCGCAGCCTCGCCTGCTGAGCTCCGGCGATCCTTCCACCTCAGCCTTCCTAGTAGCTGGAATTACAGGCATGCGCTACCACACCCGGCTGATTTTTTGATTTATTGTAGAGATGAGGTCTCGCTGCCCAAGCAGGTCTCGAACCCACGGGCTCAGGCAATCCACTCACCTCAGCCTCCCAAAGGCGCGGGATTACAGGCTGAGCCACCGAGCCCGGCTCAGATCATTCTTAAGTATTTTTCCCATCCCAGAATTGACAATATATTGACTTTATGACTAACCTATGATCAATAAGAATGTATTTATGGATTCATTTTGTCTAATGTTATTCATGAATTTGGACTGATCAATTTTCATTTTCTTACCAGTCACCTTATTAAAATCAGAATTCACTGAACAAGCTGGTCAGTAGTCATGTCTTAATCTGTGGTCATGGAATATAGCCAGCAGATCCATGGGAGAATCAAATCCTTGTGGGAAAATTGGCATAGTATTCTCATCAAACAAGTTAACTAATTATAGTCAAGTTACATATCATGCAAAAGATTCATTTTTTTCTTGGATCTATAAAATTGTCTCTTCTGAGATGCTCAGAATTATGCTCACCATATCTATAATAATAAGAATTTTCGTAATCATGGTGCTGATACTGTTGATGCATCTGATAACATCTGTATAGGACTTTAATATATGTAAGCACGGGTTCTAAGAACTTTGCATATATTAACTAATTTAATTATCACAAGAGTGTGATAAGATAGGTACACTTTCTGTTATTCCTCTATTATTTCCATTCTGATGTAGGAGGAAGTTAACCTGTCAAAAAGTGCTGCATTGCCAGAGCTGGAATCTGATCTTAGGTGCTGTGACTTCAGAAGTCATGCTCTTAGTCAGTAAGTTATATTGTGTGTCAAGTCATGCTTGTTTGTATAAGAGATGTTGCCACCAACCTTAGTTACTTTTCAATTTGCTCTCCCAGAGATTTTATTGTTCAGATTCTCTTCTTAGAAAAATAAGCTGCAGTTTCTCCGATAAGAAAATATTTCACATTTCTAATTATTCTTTGTTTCTCTGAATTTTCTATATTTATCTTCTAGTTTTAAATATTTTATATGATAATCTAGTAAATAGGACATTTAAAAAAACAATCCCATTCACAATAGACACACACACACACACACACACACACACACACACACA
>NW_007252625.1:205616-231524 GCF_000164805.1 Carlito syrichta
TGAAGAAGAGAGAAAGAGAGAGAGAGAGAGAGAAAGAGACTTGGACTCGGGTCTAGTGCAGAAGCGATGTGTGTTGCTGGGAATTACAACGGGTCTTTTTATACACAAAGTCAGATGTGGGAGGGGTGTCCCTCCACCCCACTCAGAAACCTTAATCCATGAAAACTTAATCAAATGATTGCCTTTAAACCCTTTTTCATATGATAACCTTAAAATCCCATAACAAAGGATAACTTAATCCGTGACTGACATATTCTATAAACTTTTTTCATCCTAAACTGATTGATTTATGCCAAGTTAAACAATTCTATAGAAGCTTAAGTATTTACTTTACAAATGAAAGGGGCCCATCCCAGAATGTTTGGAATGTGGCCCAGTCCAAAATTCACAGTGGGCTACCTGCAAGTAACCCAGCTGCATTCTTTCAACAAAATGGCTGTCTTCTAAAACTATATTTTACAATTTACACCTTCAATAAATCCTAAGATCATGACTCAGAAGCCTGTGACCAATACTAAGGCTCTTAGATGTGACACAAATTTGAATTATAAGTTGTGTGAAAGCCAAAACTGCAGTTTGAGAAAGAATGGGAGCAATGAGCTTCTAAAGTTAGCTTGTGTTCATCCCGGTCTCAGAGTTTTTATGTTTTGAGCTCACAGGAGCTTAATCTAGTTAGTGCTGAGTAGAAAGGGGGAGGAAATGGGGTCAATAGCTCCCGAACGCATCCTAATGGTCTCGGGGTCAACAGCCCTTCCTGATCCCTAATGCTCAGTGGGCCTCTGTGGCCAGCTCCCAACAAAAATTAACTCTAAATGGATCAAAGATCTAAACGTAAAACCTCACACTATAAGAACCTTAGAAAATGCAGGAGACACCCCTATGGAAATAAGAACTGGCAACCAATTCTTGATCAAAACCCCAAGTGCCCATGCAATAAGAAATAAGATAGACAAGTGGGACCTCATCAAACTGAATAGCTTCTGAAAAGCAAGATAAACCATCAAGAGAGTGAAAAGATAGCCCACAGAATGGGAAAAAATATTTGCCAATTGTATATCTGACAAAGGCCTAACATCCAGGATCTATGAATAACTTAAATGTGTCAAAAGGACAAAAACAAACAGCCCTATTAAAAAGTGGGAAAAATGCCAGGCTTGGTGGCTCAGCCTGTAATCCCAGCACTTTGGGAGGCTGAGGTGAGTGGATTGCCTGAGCCCACGGGTTTGAGACCCGCCTGGGCAACGTGACAAGACCTCATCTCTGCAATAAATCAAAAATTAGCGGGACATGGTAGCGCGCCTGTAGTTCCAGCTACTTGGAAGGCCAAGAGCGGCCACTGCACTCCAGTCTGGGTGACAGAGTGGGACTCCAACTCAAAAAAAAAAGTGGGCAAAAGACATGAATAGACACTTCTCAAAAGAAGACCTACAGGCAGCCAACAGACACATGAAAACATGCTCAGCCTCACTAATCATCAGAGAAATGCAAATCAGAACTTCATTGAGATACCACTTAACCCCAGTAAGAATGGTCACCATTAATAAAACAAACAACAGATGTTGACTAGGATGCAGAGAAAAAGGAACACTTCTACACTGCTGGTGGGAATGAAAACTAGTTCAACCTCTTTGGAAGTGTGGTGATTTCTGAAAGAACTAGATACTGACCTTCCACATGACCCAGTAATCCCCCTACTGGTAATATACTTGGAGGAACTCAAATCACTGTGAAAAAGATACCTGCACACGCATGTTTATTACAGCACTATGCACAATAGCAAAAACATGGAACCAACATGCTGCCCATCAAAACTGGACTGTATTAAAAAAAAGTGTGGTACATATACACAATGGAATATTATACAGCCATAAATAATGACAAAAATATTGACTTCACAACAACTTGATTGGATTTAGAGTCTATCATCCTCAGTGATATATCACAGAAACAAAGAACAGAGTACCACATGTTCTCACTCATAAGTGGACCTTGAACAATTACCATAATACTATAAGAAAGGGATTGGCAGTAGCGGGATACTGCCAGTGTGGGTGCAGGGGTGGGGAGGTTGGGAGAACACAACATCAATAAGAGTACCTGACCTCAAGCCAGGCAAAGTAGGGACCAACGGGAAGCCCAAGCTTTACCTGTATGATGACCACTTGTATACCTAATACTGAATTGTATCCCACATCCTTAAAAAAAGAATAATAATACTTATAGTTAAAAGAAATCTTAATATAAAACTCCACAGTATCTTTTTCTTTGCACACCAGCCTTTATCTATGGAACTATATGCATACTCATGTAGAAACCAATTTAGAGTCAGTGATTTTTCTCTAAAATGCTGTTATAATTATTAATTAATAGCTACTTGATGAATCTGTTTTAATTCCTATACTTTTTTTATTAGAAGAAAGTGAAATTGAGAATATTTTATGTGTATGATCATATAATAATATTTACCATTTATTGAAGGTTTGGTATATTTTAGGATACTAAATACATGTTACCTCAGGTTCTATGACAACTCTGCAGAGTTGATTTGAAAGGTAGAAAAGTTAAACAACTACCCAAATTCCTAACTGTAATAAGTGTGGAGATGATATAAACTTACTATTGAATCATATCATCATATAGCTATGTCAGTATTGAATTGTAATCTCAACTACCAGGCGTGGTGGCTCATGACTGTAATCCCAGCACTTTGGGAGGATGAGGTAAGACATTTGCTTGAGCCTGGAGTTTGAGGTCAGTTTGAGAAACATAGTGAGACACCCCCATCATCTCCACACAAAATTTTTTTAAAAATTAGCTGGGTATGGTGGCATGTACCTATAGTCTCAACTACTTGGTAGGCTGAGGTGGAAGGATCGCCTTAGCCCAGGAGGTTGAAGCCGTGATGAGCTGTGATTGATCATGTCACCACAATCCAGCCTGAGCGCCAGAGTGAGACCCCTTCTCTAAAAACAAAACAAACTAACAGCATATAAAACGACAAAACAAAACCTCCTAAACTGTAGAAGCCAGGTTCCACATAGTTATTTTCCTTCATGCCTAGCAAAGTGTTCTGGTGTGCTAACTGTTCAATAATGATGTCAAAAAACTTGAGACAAAGTAGAGAGAGGAGGTGGCCTCATTGTATAGCCCCTGATTTCCCTTTGATATTCTAGAATCAGTAAATTTTGCCTCGTTTGGAAAGGGTTGAAGCTCTTCCACCAGCTTCTGTCTCTGCAATTCATCTGTAAAATTGGTATGTATACTTACCTTCTACCTCTTTGATTGTTGTATTTGTCTAATCACAAAATGCTTGCTTACTTGGTAAATCATCACCAAGTCTTAATAGTAGATCCCTTGTGGGTACCTTAGCTTCCCCAAAGGCACACTCTTCTTTGAGGGTAAGTGAGAGTCTCCTGGCTCTAGTCCTATGCCTAGTATTGGCATTGTCCCGGGTCTCCACCCTGGTTTCCTTATCTTGGGAGACCATTACTATAACTTTACTTTCTATCTTGTTGGAAGTTTCTGAATAGACATAGGTATTGCTCCCTATTTACTTATATTTTTTCTAGCTGCTTTTATTGGATTATGAATTCATCTTTTACTTTCTTCACTGTCCCAAATAAACATCCAGTGAAGACAATGAGATCAATTACCTTCCATTTTATCCTCTCTCCCTACTACATCTTGGCCAATCAAATGATAAGTTTATAGTTTTTACATTTCAAATGTCGGTTCCTTATTAGTATGTGCTGTTTTAGCTATCATCTCTCTCAATTCTGTGATCTTCTCACCCATTAGACCAACTGTGTGTCATCTGTTACTGCAGAGAAACACCACCTCCTGCTTTTTATATAAAATTTGATCCAAGAAAATGCTACCATCATGCTTTTTTAGTTGAAAGCACAACAAACACATTAAACACACATTCAAAACATAGTTTAAATGAAGCACTTGCTTTATTTGGAAAGAAAGGTACAGTTTCACTTTAAAAGAAAAGAAATACTTGGTTTTTAATTTGTAATTTTTTTAACCTTTTTTTTCCCAAAATTCAAGCACATATTTCAAAAAGTGACCCTATACTCTTGAAATATAAGATTATATGCCACAGTGTCATGTTTTATATACTTTTAAAAATGAAACATGAGTTATTTTAAGGTCTTATCTTTCCATTATGAAAAAAATTGGGGAAAAACTCTAAAATTTTCAGCCTTTAGGAAAAATTGCAAAGGTTATGTATTTTAAAGTAAATGTGGACTTTCCATGAAGCATGACATCTCCAAAAATGGATTATAATCAGGAGGCTGGCAATGCCGATGAGCATTTTCTGACGCATAATGGTCACGACTTACAGATACATAACCTGGCCTTCTCTCAGCTCCCAAGGGCAGAAAATGATTACAAACCTGCTGACAAGCTATACCTTTCTTAAAACACCCCTACTCTGAAGGCAGATTAATGAGAGCTTCGTGGATAATTACGCTGCTAGAAAGACTGTGAGAAACGTGTACTAGGGAAAGAGGGAATTTTGTTTAGAGTCCTTTGGAGAACAAACAGTAGTTGTGATATATCGACAGGTCTTTTGAGTAGAGATCTCAGATACATAAATCTTTAGGGTTTTTATTTTTACAATAATTGAAGTGGCAGATTTGCATTAAAGTTAGTAATTATTAACCCTAGTAATTAATAACTCTTATTTTAACACCTGATCTAATGTTTCAGATCATGGACATCTGAAAAGTGAAAAAGTCAACTTTCACAATCTCTACTTGCATGTTTCAGTGTGTTAGAAACACTGAAGGAAAGGATTTCTGGTGACTTCTGAATCTATAAGGCACTGCTTATTTTGAATGGATGAAAAAGGAGGTCATTATGATTCTGTCCATTTTGTCTTTGAGGCTGATCAGAAACAACAGGGAATTTATCATAATTCATTCTTGTAGCCCCGTGACAGTCCCAATCTGGCTGCACATCAGAATCAGCAGGGGCACTAAAAATTACAGATTTCTGGATCTCACCCTAGGACAATCAATAACATTTCATGGTGAGGACTTTGAATCTTCATTTTTGTTTTAAGCCTCTGACGAGTTAGCTTTTAGAAACGCTACCCTGTGACACTTAGATCAGTGCTTTGCACCCAGACGGCATTCACTACAAGTGAATTGCTTACAGAGCATATTTGAAAGGAAAGACAAAATGGAAATTTACTTCACTGCCTGTCATTCTACCATGTCAGCTTTGCTTTATAGTTCTTGAAATTTATTTGTCTTCAAGATTTTTGTTTTAAAGTACAAAGCTTTCAAGATTTTTGTTTTAAAGTATGGATACATTTGAGAGTAGTAAATAATAATAGTAATAATAATAACCATTTGCAGCTCTGCTTATTTCCTATGTTTCCGTCTTCTCCTGCTACCCAAACTAACCTAATGGACTGCCCCCTGTAAATAGCTGTGATCCAGTTGTCAGACTAACAGAGGAAGCATTTGAACATGTGACAAGTTTAGGCTCAGCCATCTCCCAGTCTAGGGTTGCCTGGGACTTACTAATGGACTGGTATCTCTTGATAATTGCCAGAATTGATGTCAGATGACTGTTTGGCTCCAGAATTTAGGCCCTGTCCACAGCTGCTTATTTGTCTATATCATAAACCTGGGGAGGTTTTTAAAAACGATATAGCTTCTTGGGCTCCACCTCCTTCAGATTTTAATTCAATTTGCCTGGGTAGTGACTGAGGAATTTATGTGTTTTTCAGATCAGCTTTATTGAAATTCACTAACTTTATGTGTTTAATTTGATGAGTTTTGGTAATTCTCTATAGTGGCATAACCATCATAACAATCATGATATGGAACTTTTGCATCACTGCACAATGTTCCATAGTGTCCCTTTGTACTCTTCCCTCCCCAATCCCAGGAAACAGGCAGTCACTGATCCGCTTCCTAGAATTTCATAGAGGAAACCATGGAAGCATATAGAATGTAGTATTTTGTGTCTGATTTCTTTTAATTGGCAAAAGACTTTTGAGAGTTGCTCATCATGTTGTGTGTATTAGTAGTTTCCTCTTTATTGTTGAGTAGTGTTCCATGGCATGGATATGAGTCAATTTGCTTATCCGTTCACCTATTGATGAACCGTTTGAATGGTTTCTAATCTGTGGCTATTATGAATAATACTGCTGTAAACATTCATGTACAAGTGTTTATGTGGATATTTTCATTTATCTTTAGGAACTAGCTACAGGTGATATTATGAGTCATAAGTATATGTTCGACTTATAAATTACTTTATAAGAAATTGCCCAACTATTTTTCAAAGACGCTATACAATTCTGCAGTTCTACCAACAATGTATGAGAGTTCTAATTCCTCCACATCTTCACCAAAATAGTATTGTCAGTCTTTTTACTTTTAGCCATTCCAGTGGGTGTATAGTGGCATCTCTTTGTGGTTTTAATTTGCATTTTCCTAATGACTAATTATGTTGAATACTTTTATGTACTTATTTGCTAATTTAATATATTTTTTGTAGAAATCTCTTGTATACATTTATGTCTATTTTGTTTTCGGGTTATTTATCTTATTATGGAGTTGTTATTTTTAGAAATAATTTCTGGACATAAATCATTAATCATCTATATGTGTCACAAATATTTTCTCTCAGTATGTATTCAAATTTTCATTCTGTTAAGAGTGCCTTTGGAAGATGAAACATTTTGAATTTTGACTGGTGATAATTTTGACAGTTATCAATTTCTACTTTCATGGTTTATACTTTTTGTGTTGTATCAAAAATAGTTTCTCTCCTGCAAGGTCACAAACATTTTTCTAGAAGTTTTGCAAATTTTGCTTATATATTAGATATATAATTTATTTGGACTTAATTTTTGTATGCGTTGTGAGATAGGAGTGAACATTCTTTTCTTTTCTTTTGATATAATTATATCTTGTTGTTCCAGAACATTTTGTCAAAAGGATTATTATAATTATTTTTGTTTGCTATAGTGTACTCTTTCAGAGTTATTTTTCCTTCAAAATATATAAAAACAAATATTGAGATTCTTGTCTTTTATGCAGTTTAGATTAGGCCATCACACCAATCTTTCGCTTTCCTGAAATTAATTAATTAGTTAATAATATTATATTTTTATTTTTTATTATTTATTTATTTTGAGTTGGAGTCTCACTCTGTTGCCCAGACTGGAGTGCAGTGGCTGCTCCCGGCCACCGCAGCCTCGACCTGCTGGGCTCCGGCGATCCTTCCGCCTCAGCCTTCCGAGTAGCCGGAATTACAAGCATGCACTACCACGCCTGGCTGATTTTTTGATTTATTGTAGAGATGAGGTCTTGCTGCCCAGGCGGGTCACGAATATATTTTTATTTTAGAGTTGTGGGGTACAAGTGAGAATTTACTACATAAGTAAGCTGCATTCAGGTGAAGTTTGAGCTTCTAGCTGGCCCTTTCTCCCCCTGATATTAGATCAGGTACCCGATATTTTGGCATGTGACCCCAATCTTTTCCTTCCCTCTCTCCCATCCCTAGCAGTGTCCATCATCTGCTGATCCCACCCTTGTGCTCATGTGACTGGTGATAAGGGCCGCTTATGAGTGAGAACATGCAGTGTTCAGTTCTTTGTTTCTGTGATAGCTCACATAGTATGACGGTCTCCAGCTGCATCCATGTTGCTTCAAAGGTCATTACTTTGTTCTTCTTTATGACTGCATAATAGTCCATCATGTATACGAACCACGTTTTTTTTTTATCAAGTCCACTTTCAATGGGCATTTGGTTGGTTCCATGTTTTTGCTATTGTGAGAAGTGCTACAATAAACATGCATATGCAGATGTTTTTTGTAGAGTGATGTTCCTCTGTGTATATTCCTAGAAGTTCAATTTTTAACTCTTTGAGAAATCAACACACTGCTTTCCACAAAGGTTGAAATAGCTTACATTCCCACCAATACTGTAGAAGTGTGTCCTTGTCTTAGCCATTGCAAAAACGGTTGTTTTTTGATTTACTAATGATAGCCATCCTTACTGGTGTTAGGTGATATCTTGTAGTTTTGATTTGCATTTTTCTGATGATTAGTGAAGCTGAGCAGTTTTTCATGTGTTTGTTGGCTGTTATTATGGCTTCCTTTGAGAATTATCTGTTCATATAAAAGGATTATTATTTCCCCATTAAAATGGCATCATTTATTTAAAACAACTGAAAATAAATATACATATTCATATATGTGTGTGTGTGTATATATATTTTTTATTTATTTGTTTATGTATTTATTTATTTATTTTTTTGAATAAGGGTTTTACTCTGTTGCCCAGGCTGGAGTGCAGTGGCAAGATCACAGCTCACTGCAGCCTCAAACTCCTGAGTTTAAGCAATCTTCCAACCTTGGCCTCCCAAAGTGCTGAGATCACAAGTGTGGGCCACTGCACATGGTTTATGTATATATTTTTTATGGATACATACATACACTTTACCTCACTCTTTCTTATTTTATATTAATTTAAATATTTAGCATTCTATTTTATTTCCATTTTTGGCTCACTAGTGAATGACTATTATTTTATAAATAGTTGATCTAGTTTTAAAATATACTTAAAGTATTATTGTCTACCTTCCAAGAATGTTATACATTTCATATAGTGTAAGAACTATATTTAGTGAATATTATCATTTCTCCCTCTGTATCTTTGTTCTAATATATTTTACTCTATACCTAGTAACTCAAAATAAATGATCAGTTTTACTTGAATGTTGTTATTTAAAAATTTAAAAATGAGAAGAAATGTCTTATAATTACCCACATAATGACTGTTTGTAATCTTTTTAATTTCTTTGTGTTGATACATATTTTCATCGGACTATTTTCCTAATGCCTAAAGAATTTGGTCTGCTGAGATTAATTCTTTTCTACTTTTTGTCTGCAAATGTTTTTATTTTGTCTTACTTAAAAAAATCTTGATAGAGAATTTTTGGCTTATGGTTATTGATATCGCAGCACTTTAGAGATATAACTTAAATATATTTTGACTTGCATATCTTCTTATGAGAAATCAGCTGTACTTCTTATCTTTGTTTCTCTAATATGTATTATTATTTCTAATCACTTTTAAGCATGTTTCCTTATCACAGTATTTAGCAATTTGCTTATAAGATGATGTCGTTTTCATTATATTTATGTGACTTTGGGCTTATTGAACTTTTTACATAGGCAGGTTTATAGTTTTTAAAAAATCAAACTTGGAAAACAATTGGCCATTATTTACTGAGATATTATTTCTGTCTTTGTTGCTCTTTTCTTTCTAAGATTCCAATTATATGTATGTTTGACTTTTTGATATCTTTACACAGGAAAATTTTATGTTTTTTTGTGTTTGTTTTTGTTTTGTTTTTACTTTTTTCTGTCTTTTATTCATTTTCAACAGTTTATATTGCTATGATTTTGAGTGCATGACTCTTTTCTTTTGCAATGTCTAATCTGCTTTTAATCTCATCATGTCCATTTTTAATTTCAGATATCATAATTTTTATCCCTAGAACTTGCACTTGGGTCTTTTATTTACTTTCTATTTTTCTTCTTAACAAGAAGACTCACCCAGAGTTATAGTTCTAGTTATATTCTATATTAGGTGTGTTCACATATTTGGGAGAATTCAGATCCTCTACATTCTGGAATGCATAAGAGCATACTTAGCATAGCTACTTTAATGTCCTTGTCTATCTTGCCAGAACAGCCTTTCTACTGCAGTTTATGGGGGTATAAGCTCTTCTCAATATTGTATACTATCTAGAATTTGTTTGGTGTATGTTTTCTAGTGAGTCTTTCTCTAGCCCCAGTAGTTTCTTCTCACTTATGTGCACATCTGAACTTAGTCAAAGACGTGAGATAATTCCTGCACAGATCTCTCTTTCAGTGCACATCTTTCCTTTTTAGTGCTCCATTCCAGTAATTCTACTTGCCTTGTCCTTCCCAAACTCATATCCCTGTTTTCACCTTCTTTTTTTCGTTTCTCCTTCACTACTTTGCAGCCTATCAACTACCACCAGACAATAACATGAGCAATTTGTTTAATCTCTTTGACTTTAATTTTCTGGAGAATCATAGTCCCATACTAACATTAATACAATATTTGACAACACTTGGTTCATATGTCTTATTTGGTGTTATAGTTGTTGAAAGCAGGAAGGCAATCTTTTGCATTTTTACTAGCAATGTATGAAGGTTCTAATTTCAACTTCTCCATATCCTCACCAACAATTATTACTTGTTATTGTCCTTTATTTACTAGCCATCTTAGTGGTGTGAACTAATATTTCATTGTGGTTTTGATTTGCATTTCTCTGATGTTTGTTTATCTGGTATATCTTTATTATTCTCCTTCATTTTTAAAAAATAATTTTGTTGTATATAAGATTCTTGGTTAACAGCTTTTGTTTTCAGCATATTGATTATGTCACCCAACTGACTTCTGGCTGCTATGGTGTCTAATAAGAGATTACCTCAATCTTACTAAATACTTTAAAAAATGTATTGAGTTGTTTTTCTCTTGCTGTTTTTAAGATTTTTCTCTTTATCCCGGCTTTCATCATTTTTATTGTGATAGGCCTGAATCTTTTTGTGTTTACCCTACCTGGAGTTCATTCTTACATACATAGATAAATGTTTTTCAGCAGCTTTGGAAGGTTTTTCCTTTTGCCACGTACCCTAAAATATTCACTGGTTCAAGGGATTGGGCCTGAACATCTTTGGCTGTCTATTATTCTGAAAGAAAGCCCAAAGAAAGGACAGGTAGTTAGTTGCCTGTGAGAAAAGAAATGTCTAGAAAATATTTGGTGGAGGGGTGAGGGAAACTCGAGAGGTAAATGAGAGATAATTGAGTAAGGTCTTAGCATAATGATAGCCAATGTGGAGTTGAGTGAATGGTCTACATTTTTACACTGTAAGATATGATCATCTGAGGGTATGTTAGTGGTTTGCAATTAAAACAATATTTGTTACAGTCATAGAATTTGTTTTTATCATTCTATTTAATGTTATTTGAAATCAATTTAAAAAACAATATAAATTTTATGCTTTTCAGAGAGAGAGGGAGGTTTTGGAAAGGTGAAGAAAAACTGAAGGTTGATGGGTGAGATTGAATCATGAATGCGTATGTGAGGGCTGGATTTTGAAGACAGGCAACACTTCTTCCTCTGACCCAGGAGAGCAAGAGAATGACTGGGTAAAAGTTTAGAAGGACTTTGGTGATAAAAGATTCAGAAGAAGGAGTGTTCCAGTATGAAGGTCTTTTCTACTGGAAAATCCTTGATCCTTGGCAACCCTAACCATATCCCATCTCTTTTTTGTGGATAAGCAAATTCTGATGAATAGTATAATAATTAAGAATCACTGCTTTAACCATTCTAGACAGTAAAAATAAGTAACCTCTTCTAATTGATAGATGATTCCAGGGTTTTATCTAAATTTTATGTAACGATGGACAATTGTACAAAAGAAATCTATATTTTTCCCCTGAGGTACTCATCCAGAGTTATAGTTCTAGTTATATTCTATATTAGGTGTGTTCACATATTTGGGAGAATTCAGATCCTCGCTTTTTATCTGACTTCACTTATAAATTAGCTTGTTTTCCAAATATTTTTAAGACAACATTGAAAATGGAGAAAATGTCATGCTCTGAACATTCTGTTTTAGTAATTTTATACTTTTTAAATTTTATCCCCACTCAGGTATAGTTCCTAGAAATTTTTTTCTCTCAAAATGTAGACACTGCTTCTGGGATTTAGGTAAATGCTACACAATAACTAGTGAATATGACCTTAAGGGCTTCTGGATTTAGCATTCCTTTCTAGTAAAGAAATATACTGATATATTTTTGCTTCCCTGTTCACCAAAAATAGCACATAGTATAGTTATTAAATTTCACTCTAGTCCATGCCTATGGGGATTGCGAATCTAGCTTTGTGAAATGGAATTGGAATTGTAAAAATTGTCTCAATAAAGAGGTACAGAAGAGTAGTTTGCTTGTGTGTCTTGCCAAATAAATATTGAAAATTATTAAATCAATGTACTAATTTCGTTCACTACATCCTATTGGAAAAATTTGCATTGATTGTTATGAAATCATTTAAGTTTATAATTTCCAAAGGATAAACAAAAGTTCATTGACTCTGTTTAAGGTTATTAAATTAGAATTCTTTACACTTGTGTCCCCAAAGCTTTGTGCCTTAAGTTTTCTGTGAAGAGATGAGAGTGTTTGCTGAGCCTGACTTTCTATAGGGAAAGACTTCAGAAATGCAAGTAATTTTAATGTATACAAGAATTTGTCATTTCAAGGCTCCACTTGGGGAAAACCTGCTTCCAAACTCGTTCACTTTGCTGTTTCCAGGTCTCAGGTTCTTGCTGGCTGCTAGCTGGAGCAATCAGTTTCTTGCCACGTGGGCCCTTTTCTGTGGGGCAGTTCATGTGACATATGGCTTCCCTAGAGAGTCAGAGGTGGGAGGAAGTCATGGTCTTTTTGTAGGCAAATTTTGGAAGTGATATCCTGTTACTTTTGCCATATTTAGTTTACTAGAAGTAAGTCTCTCAATCCAGTAATTCAAGGTGAAGGGATTGCACAAAAGAATGAATACTCGAAGACATGACTGTCTAAGAGACTGCCTTTTACAGCAGTATGAAAGAACCACAGTATCTACATTTGTAAATCACTTTTTCTGATTAAAGGAGTTTGGCTTTTAGTCATTTTATGGTCTTGTTTTTAAAGCTTTTATGCTAACAAGATTAAAGCAGGAATCAGAATGAAAATCTTGCAGTGACACCTTTGGTTACTATAAGTACCCTCTGGTAGTGTTATCACTTGAGTTTTCTGAGATTTATGGGAGATGCTGGTCACAACTACTTTCTCTAAATCTCATCTATTTGAAAAGTTTCAGCTAAAGCATCTCACCATTTGCCTGGACATATCTATATAATTAACGTTTTTTTACTGGGTTTATTGTGTTAGCCATAGGACCTTGAGGAATGATATATTAAAAAAGGAATATTTTACCTTACAGAAGTTGCTTTGATAGTCTAGATTTTCTTTCAAAATGATGAATAGTAAAAAATAAACAATGCAAAACACATACATACAAATACAAAATCCATCTCAATAAATCCAAAATGTCCCCTTCTAGGTCACTGGAAAGTTTTTGTTTTTAAAAGCACAAACTGAAGTTTTCAAGTCTCATGCAAAATTCCTATGGCAAGGAAAACAAATATTAATACTATATCTTCCTAATGGTGTGACAAAGGACAATTAACTGTCTTTCCTACATATGGTATAATATGAGTTATAGTAAATGTTGAAAATATATTGGTTATTTATTATACATACTATAACACTTGGTTTATCTAAATCTACAAGTTATAATAGCATGGTGGCTTTGAAAAAACCTCTAACCCTCTCTCCTCACTTGTGAAAGAGCAACAATAAACTAAATATAGTACCCATCTCATAAGTTATTTTGATGATTAAATGATAAAATATAAGCATGATAGGAGTAGTTTTTGTTTCACTTCTTGTTGAATCCCTATCACCTATAACATTGCTTTAGACTTCATAGATATTCAATACATACTTAATATTATGCAATTGTATCCAGTTCACACAATAAATGTGTGCCCTGATACATAACAAATGCTCAATAAATATTGACAATTGTGATTTTTTATTAAATAATAAAATATAATTACCTAGGAGTCAGCAAACTTCCTTTAACTGGAAAGAGTGAAGCAGAAATTATACAATCACCTATCAGAAACTGGAATAGAATATATTATATTATATATATATTATATATATATTAGAGAGATTTATTGATGTGCATGACTTTAAGATATGATATGTTGCACTTGTTCTTTTAGAATTGGTAGATCAATAGGCTTACCACTATTTAAGGATTAGAGAACAAAAGTTCCTCTAGTCAAGTGAGTTAAGAAAATTAGTAATAAAAACTCAGACATATTGAGATACTAAAGTTTTGGTTTAGTTCACTTGAACTCTATCTCCTCTAAAATAAACAACTCAAAAATATTTGAAAGGAAAAAATCTGTAAGTTTTCCTCCATGATAAGTTAAATATAGTCAGTCATTCCTTCAGGTTTTTTAAGCAACAGTATAATTGTATCTATCATATACCAAACTAAATGAGTTTATTTAGTACATTCTTAGGAAAGATAATTAAATCTTTTAACTAAGTTATTTTTCTAAATAACCAATAAATTGCCTCAAATAATTAGTCTAATAGAATAGTAGTCATAATAGTCAGAAATACCTGGATTCTCACCCTGGCATTCCATTCACTGGTAAGAACCTTGAGTAAGTTACTATAAAGTGGTGCCAATATTTGCACCTACAGCATTGGAACTACTGCAAGCTTAATTAAAAATAATAGAATTTAAATGATTAACAAAATTGCCATGCATGTCAGGAGACTAATACATATAGCTGTAAATTTTAATCTTATATTGCTAAATAGACTCAATCTGAGCTTTCTTTCCCTTCCAGTCTCTATATTATTTTTTCTTATGGAGTACCAGGAAAGGAAGTAGCAAAGTAAGCCCTCTATGCCTGACCTTTAGACCATTGTTTCAATATGTTTTCCTAATACCAAACCAGTGGAGTAACAAGAACTGACATATATTCCCAGAGTAACTTTCTCTGACAACTCACAGCAGGCTAGAATAGGCTGAGTTACTTTTTTTAATCCTAAAAATCTGAGAGTCTCTTCATTCTCTTTCTGCTTGATATGTTCTGAAAATAGTTTGCACGGGTTAAATTTCATTTCTTTTCTTAGGATACTATTAAAGGTGTATTTAAAAAAATAGCTGTCATTGATTTTCTATATAGCTTAATGTTAAGATTTTTTATACGCTGAATGGTCCTAAATTTCCAGCATCAGTTTCAATACTTTTATTTCACACTAAAATATGATATTTACATATGTTCAACTTTTTCAAGTTGGATTACTTATGAGTGATATTTTGGAAAAAAATTTCTTTCTTACTTATCATTATTTAAATGGCATTTGTACCTTCATTTGATTTTTTTTTTCTCCTTCTCTCACTGAATGCATTTTTGCAATTTGTGCTTGACTAGTTCTTGTTCTTACCTTGAAAAATGCATTTTAATGTAATGTTTTAGCCAAGAAACATAACTGTGAAAGACTACAGTCTCATGACCCTGTAACTACTGCTTCTCATAGGTCTGCAAAGGTTATTTGTTATAACAGGTCTACAGAACCCCTTCATTTTGTGTATTATTTTGATAAATTTTACTTTTTTAGAGCAGTTTTACTATTTTTAGAAAAGATTTATAGAAAAATTGCTAAGATAGTGTAGTACAGATAGTTCCCATATACTCAGCATCCAATTTCCCTTATTATTAACATCTTTTATTAGTAGAGTACATTTGTTAAATTTAATGAATCAATATCAATACATCATTATAATAAAAGTCCATATTTAAGTCATATTTTCTTAGATTTTACTTAATTATCCACTCCCTGTTTCAGGATATTGCATTATATTTAGTTCTTATTCTCTTTAGACTCTCTTGGCAGTATCAGTTTCTCAGACTTTCCTTGTTTTGATGACCTCAACTATTTTGAGAAATACTAATCAGGTGTTTTGTATAACATCCCTCACCTGGGACTTGCCTGATGCTTTTCTCATGATTAGATTGAGGTTATTGATTTGGGATAATAAAACCACAGTGGCAAACTACCAGTCTCATCATATTATGTAGATTGAGTATCCCTTATCTGAAAGGCTTGAGCCAAAAATGTTTCAGATTTTGGATTTTGGAATATTTGCATATACATAATGAGCTATTTTGGGGATGGGACCCAAGTCTAAACACATAATTCAATTGTGTTTCATATATACATTAAACACATAGACTGAAGGTAATTTTATAGAATATTTAAAATAATATTATGCATAAAACAATGTTTGTGTACATCGAACCATCAGAAAGCAAAGGTGTTCATGTCAGTGCTCAAAAAAATTTTGGATTTCGGAGCATTTTGAATTTTGGATTTTTGTATTAAAAATGCTCAACCTGTATCAACAATTGACTTATTACTGTAGGTGTTGACCTGCTGTTTGTTTATTTTTTAAAAGAGTTTTCTCATTTAAAAACCATTTTTATTTGACTACCAAATGCCTGTGCAGATATATTCGTGTTTGGAGTGTTTGGGAGTCTTTGCTCTAGACCAACTTTCCCACTGTTTCATTATGTACATATTGACTGGCACTGTATAGGTGCAGCTGGATAAGGGACAGACCTATGATTTAATTTGAAGTTATTATTTCATCCTAGGAGGCATTCTAATCTGTGCTCATGGTACAGAAGTGAAAAATGGGGGTTGAAGTTAATGCCTTGAAGAGGATCCTGTGAGAAGTAGACAGTGATCAAAACCCAGACTCATGAACTCTTCATCTGAGAAATAATATATTTTCAGATAGAAAACAGAGTACCATACTAAAAGTCACTGCAGAGTTCCAATTGTACAAATCAGAAAGAATAAAACATATTTGAAGAAAATAAAATCAGAACTCTCACGTGCACATGTGTTCCCAGGAACCTGTAAATGCAATCCAGACTTAAGACAGCAAGACTAACTTCAGATTCCACCGCCTAAAATACACAGGCTGCCCTGGACAAGATAAGGCTTGACTGGGCTTGCAGAGAGATGACTTTATCACCCCAGCTAAGTCTCTGGAGAAGAAGTGGGATGGTATCAGTATAATGTCAATAGATTGAACAATCTGCTCATTCATTCACATGAAAGAAAACAGAAGGACAGCATACTCATTGCTTAAATTGTACAGTTAGTAGCATGTCCAGAATTGGAACTCAGAACCCCCAGTTTTCCTGTTCATTATTCTTTTGTCTTTTGAGAGTTTAAAAAAACTTCTTAAAAGATTATTTATATATTTCTATCATTTATTAACTTTAAGTTATTTTATGAGGATATCACTTTTTAACATTATATACCAAATAACATGAGACTTACTAGACATTGTTTTTTTTTTTTATGATTTAGTATCATTTAAAAATTTTGTTTTTCTTTTAAAGATGTGGGATACAATCCAGGGTTAGGTATTCAAATGTTGATTATGCAAGTACCCTTGTTGATGAGGTGTGCCCTCCCTCCCTTAGTAGTTTCCCTCAACTGCCAATCCCACTCCAACTCCCCTGGCAGTTTCCCACTACTGCCAATACCTTTCTTATAGTATTATGATAATAGTTCAAGGTCCACTTATGAGTAAGAACATATGGTACTCTGTTCTTTGTTTCTATGATAGATCACTGAGTTTAATAAGCTCTAAATCCATCCAAGTTGCTGCAAAGTCCTTGTGTTTGTCCTTCTTTATGACTGCATAACATTCCATGGTATATGTGTACCACATTTTTTTAATCCAATCCAGGTTCAGTGGACAACATGGTTGGTTCCATGTTTTTGCTATTGTGAATAGAGTTGCAAAAACCATACGTGTACAGGTATCTTTTTTGTAGAATGATTTGTTTCTCCAGGTATGTTCCCAATAGGGGAATTGCTGGATCATATGGAAGGTCAATTTCTAGTTCTTTTAGAAATTGCCACACTGTTTTCCAAAGAGGTTGCACTAGTTTGCATTCCCACCAGCAGTGTAGAAGTGTTCCTTTATCTCCACACCTCACCAACATCTGTAGTGTATCTTATTAATAATGGACATTCTTACTGGGGTTAGGTGTTATCTTAATGTTGTTTTGATTTGCATTTCTCTGATGATTAATGAGGCTGAACACTTTTTCATGTGTCTGTTGGCTGCCCTTATGTCTTCTTCTGAGAAGTGTCTATTCATGTCTTTGCCCACTTTTTTTTGAGTTGGAGTCTCACTCTGTCACCCAGACTGGAGCTCAGTGGCTGCTCCTGGCCACCGCAGCCTCGACCTGCCAGGCTCCGGCTATCCTTCCGCCTCAGCCTTCCAAGTAGCTGGAACTACAGGTGTGCGCTACCACGCCAGCTGATTTTTGATTTATCGTAGAGATGAGGTCTCGCCAAGTTGCCCAGGCGGGTCTCGAACCCGCGGGCTCAGGCAATCCATTCACCTCAGCCTCCCAAGGTGCGGGATTACAGGCTGAGCCACTGAGCCCGGCTTTTGCCCACTTTTTAATGGGGCTGTTTGTTTTTTTTCTTTTGGCACGTTTGAGCTCCCTGTAGATCCTAGATGTCAGACCTTTGTCAGATATACAGTTGGCAAATATTTTTTCCCATTCTGTGGGCTGTCTCCTTGCTTTCTTGACAGTTTATTTTGCTTTGCAGAAGTGCATCAGTTTGATGAGGTCCCACTTGTCTATCTTATTTCTTATGGTACGGGTACTTAGGGCTCTGATCAGGAATTGGTTGCCATTTCCAATTTCCATAAGGGTGTCTCCTGATTTTCTAAGATTCTTATAGTTTGAGGTTTTACATTTACAATTTGATCCTTTTAGAGTTAATTTTTGTGTATGGTGATAGGTTGGGGTCCTGTTTCAATCTTCTGCATGTGATCAGCCAGTTTTCCCAGCACCATTTACTGAATTGGTTCTCCTCTCCCCAGTGGTTGTTGTTGGAGGCTTTGTCAAAGATGTGTTGGTTGAGGAATTGAGGCTTTGCTTCTAGAATCTCTATCCTGTTCCATTGGTCCATATGCCTGCTCCTTTACCAATACCAGGCTGTTTTGATTATTATAGCCTTATAGCAAAGTTTGAAGTCTGGAAGTGTGATACCTCCTGCTTTGCTTCTTTTGCTAAGGATTGTTTTGGCTATTTGTGGTCGTTTATGCTTCCATATGAATTTCTGTGTTGTCATTTCCAGGTCTGAGAAGAATGATGTTGGTAATTTAATGGATATTGCGTCGAACCTGTAGATTGTCTTTGGTAGGATGAACCTTTTAAGAATATTGATTCTTACTATCCATGAGCATGGAATATTTTTCCATCTGTTTGTGTCTTCTTGGATTTCTTTGAGCAGTGTTTTGTAGTTCTCATTGTAAAGGTCTTTCGCTTCTCTGGTTAGGAAGATACTGAGGTATTTCATATTTTTTGTGTGGCTCTTTTAAATGGAATTGGGCTTTTTATTTGGGTCTCTGCCTGTTTGTTATTGGTGTATAGGAATGCAACTGTCTTTTGCACGTTTATTTTGTACCTGGAGACTTTGCCAGTGTCCTTTATCAGTGCAAGAAGATTTTTAACAGATTCTCTTGGATTTTCAAGGTACAGTATCATATCATCAGCAAAGAGGGATCATTTGACTTCCTCTTTTCCTATTTGGATACCCATGATTTTCTTCTCTTGTTTAATTGCCCTAGCTAGGACTTCAAACACAATGCCAAATAAGAGTGGTGAGAGTGGGCACCCTTGTCTTGTTCCAGTTTTCAGGGGAAATGTTTCCAGTTTCTGTCCATTTAGCAATATGTTAGTTGTGTGTTTATCATAGATGACACTTACTATTTTGAGGTATGTTCCTTCTATACCTAGCTGTTTGGAGGTTTTTATCAATAAGTGATGCTGGATTTTATCAAAAGTTTTTTCTGCATCTAATGATATAATCATGTGGTTCTTGTTTTTACATTTGTTGATGTATTTAATTATATTTATGGTCTTGCAAATGTTGAACCAGCTCTGCATCCTGGGGATAAAGCCTACTTGGTCATGGTGAATAATTTTTGAGATGTGTTTTTGGATCCGATTTGCTAGATTCTTGTTGAGGATTTTTGCATCTATGTTCATAAGGGATATTGACTTGTAGTTCTCTTTTTTTATGTTGGCTCTTTACCAGGTTTGGTATCAGTGTGGTGTTAGCTTTGTAAAATGATTTGGGGAGAAGTCTATCTTTCTCAATTGCCTGGAATACTTTCAATAGGATTGGTATCAGCTCTTCCTTGTGTATTTTGTAGAATTCTGCTGGAAATCCATCTGGTCTGGGTTTTTTTTTTTTTTTTTTGGTAGGTAGTTTTTGTACAACAGAGTCAATTTTCTGAGTTGTTATTAGTCTATGTAGTATCTTTATGTCTTCTTGTTTCAACCTGGGCAGGCTGTGTGATGTCAGACAGTCCTCCATTTCATTTAGGTTATCAAATTTGTTTCCATATCTGTGTACATTGTAATCTATGATAATCTTTTGCATTTCTTCGGGGTCAGTTGTGATTTGATCTTTTGTATTTCTGATTGTGTTCATTTGGGCTTTTTCTTTCTTTTTTTTCTTGTTTATTCTGGCTAGTGGTCCATCAATCTTGCTAATTCTTTCAAAGAACCAACTTTTTGTTTTGTTGTTTTCTGTGATATATTTGTCTTCTATATTCCGTATTTGGGTTCTTATTTTGGTGATTTGAAGTCTTCTGCTAAAGTTGGGGTTTTGGTGGTCTTCTCTTTCTAGCTCCCTTAAGTGATTTGTTAGGCTCTCAACATGTGATCTTTCCATTTTCTTTATGTGTTCATAGAGATATAAATTCTCCTCTTAGAACTGATTTCATGACATCCCAGATGTTTTGGTAAGATATTTCTTCATTTTCATTTTCTGCTTTAATTTCAGTGTTGACCCAGTAGTTGTTCAGCATCATGTTGTTTAGTGTCCATGTCTTTGTGGACTTTGGGGAAAATACTGTTGGTGCTGATATTTATTTTTATTCCACTGTGGTCTGATAATATGCATGGCATTATTTCAACCTTATGGAATTTGTTTATGCTTGATTTATGGCCAAGGATGTGACTGATCTTGTAGTAGCTTCCATGTAGTGATGAGTAGAATGTATATTCTGTAGTTGTTGGGTGGAATAATCTGTAGCTATCTATTAAGTCCATTTGGTTGAGTGTCACTGGTTCTGGATCTCCTTGTTGATTTTATGCTTCAATGATCTATCTAGGGTTGTTAGTGGGATATTCAAGTCCCCTGGTATAATAGTGTCAGAGTCTATATCTCTTTTTAGTTTACTTAGTATTTGCTTTATAAATGCTAGTGCTCCTGTGTTGGGTACATATATAGATTTGCTAGACTCTGTTGCTGTTATATTAGGTGCCAGATTTTCCAATTAAGCATAGTTTATTTTCATTGATAATGAAAGATAAAACTAAAGTTTGGTTTATTTCTATTGACTATGCAAGAGGGAAAACTTATCTTTACTGGTTCTTATGTAATGAGATTATACTTACAGAATTATCTGTTTTAAAAGCAGAAGAACATTTTTTTTAACATGAAGCTTGTTAGATCTTAAAGTTCTTAGAGGGATAAGTTTGAAATATATATTGTGTGGAGTAATAGCTGATGAAATTCCTCCCTACTTATTTTATTTAAGAAATAGCTGACATCTTTTCTATTCTTCTGTCTATTCTTTGCAACTTTGATGATTTTAATTTTTTCCTTTTTTAAACTCAAAATGGACTGTAGCATCCAAATGTTATAAATGTTAACTTTATTTAAACCAGTTTTCTTCATAGGACTTTCATTAGCTTCTTATGGTTTATTCTTTCAAGACCACAGCCCGGTTGTTCTTTTAACACACTGTACTTTAGGTTTAAAATGATCTAATAAAGTAGTACTGCTCTAATATGTGACCTGAAGCAAAGCTGAATCTTGAATAAGAACTCACTTCCAATGAATATTTTAAAAAGTAGATCTTTCTGATTAGCTTTAGGTATAATAGCAGAAGATATAATCTTAGTCTAAATAGAAATAACCTCAATGTAATAACACACTTAAAACCCATAGGATTATAAAATGTGTAATTGTAATAAAACTTCTGCCAAGGAACATTTAAGCCAAGGAAAGAATAATGCTATTTTTCACTGCCCTTCAACTGAGGATAATTTGCAAGAACACACCTCAGGTGCACAAATAAGTGTGCACATGGTTAACAAATGCATTTCAGCAAAACATTCCAGTGAATAAAAAATGAGCTTGGAGAGAGGTTAGGAAACTTGATATGTTCACACATAACTTGGCATCTCTTAAAACAGCAGCAACAACAACAACAAAACAAAGTGCATGTGCACACACATACACACACACACAAAAGCAAAACATTCTAGTGAATAAAAAATGAGCTTGGAAAGAGGTTAGGGAACTTGAAATGTTCACACATAACTTGGTCTCTCTTAAAACAACAAAAACAACTAAATAAATAAATAAAGCGTGCACGTGCACACACACACACACACACACACACACACACACACACACACACACAAAAACTCCTGAAATCCACAGTCTCCAAAGAGTAATGGTAAGAAATGAAGTGTCTGAGGCACTGAATAATACAATATTTGTGATAGCTTCAGTTCGCTAAACAAAATATACCCTATATCATTATCCTAAGATATAAACATATCCAAGATTAAGAAGAAAATTCAAAATAACTTCCAGTTTTTAAGTGAGGAAAGATAATTTTAAAATGGAGATGTGTTGACTATATGTTCACTCATCATGATTATGGTTGTATTCTGTGTTTATCTATAGCACTTGATATATGAGAGGGGACTCCAAAACACTGGGAATTTATTTGTAAAAAATTGTGTATTTATTCCTATATGTTTAAACTTTAGTCACCTTCAAAGTACTCTCCATTTGATACAATACACCTATTAAGATGCTTTTTACAGTGCTTAAAACAGTTATTTTACTCTTCAATTTTGATGCCTTTTAGTGCTTCTGCTGCTTTTCGTCACATCTTCCACATTGACAAAGTGTTTCTCTTTTTTAAAAGTTTTTTTTTAATTTTAAAGATGTGGGATACAAATCAGTATTAGGGACATAAGTGGTCTACATGCAGGTGAAGTTTGGGCCTCCCACTAGTTCTTACTTTTCCTGCTTTAGGATCAGGTACCCTTGGTGAAGTTATGTGTCCCAGTCCCTCCCTTGGCAGTATCCTGCTACTGCCAATCCCTCTCTTGTAGTATTTATCACAAAATGTTTCACTTTAAGGGCTTTGCTCCTCGAGGGAAACAAACAAACAAAAAAGTGGCTTGGGACAAGATCGGGTGAATAGGGAGGGTGGGGCACAGGGGTCATGCAGTTTTTGGTCAAAAACAGCTAAACACTCAGCACAGTGTGGGCAGGTTGTTTGTGTAAAGTGCCTATCATGAAATGGGCAAATGCTTGAAAGAATCTCCAAAAAATAACTCACTGAAGCCGATGCAGCCTCTCACAACAACACTAGCCAGTACACTGATGTCAGTTGGGTTCCTAGAACACTTACCTAGTGGGGGGAGACCGTACTACAAGAGACCTGCCCTCCAAAAAATAATTTTGGTTTTTTCTGGGTCCCCCCCCATAGTAGTCACTTAATATATTTTCGTTGAATGACTTCAGAAGGAAATATTGGTTGAGAACTAAATTATGGCACAATGTTAGAAATTCTCAGGTTGATTCAAAATATGATTATAGCTCAAGCTGTCAATTTCTTTTCGTTTTTTTTTTTTTTCTTTTCTTTTTTTGAGTTGGAGTCTCACTCTGTCACCCAGACTGGAGTGCAGTGGCCGCTCCCGGCCACCGCAGCCTCGACCTGCTGGGCTCCGGCGATCCTTCCGCCTCAGCCTTCCAAGTAGCCAGAATTATAGGCATGCGCTACCACGCCCGGCTGATTTTTTGATTTATTGTAGAGATGAGGTCTCGCTGCCCAGGTGGGTCTCGAACCCACGGGCTCAGGAAATCCACTCACCTCAGCCTCCCAAAGGCACAGGATTACAGGCTGAGCCACCGAGCCCGGCTCAAGCTGTCAATTTCTTCTCTCTCCCAAACAACTAGCAAGTAGAGTAGCTTTGTCTCTCTGTACTTTGCTAAATTTAGATCAGGACTAAATGCCTGAATCTAGTAACAGTGAGAAGAGGAGGTGGATAAATATTAGGTCAGGATGACTGACAATAAAAATCAATTCTTAATCATTTTTCAATAGAAGTTATTAATTAAATAAAAGCGGAAAGAATATAGTTCAAAAGAGTATACAGAAGATAGTTATTGGAGCACACAGCTGTAAACTCATAGGAGTATTTTAAAAAAGCAAAGAAATCATTAAGAAGAAAATGTGCTTGAGAAAGGGGTAACTGTTTTAGTAAAAAAAAGAATTGTGAAAGTTTATGCCAAAAGTTTTCTTAATTTGCCTAAAAAGTTGTCATTTTACTTAAAGTATATTTATTGTACATAACATGAAAATCATTAGTCTACTTTGTTATTGTAAACTGTAACCTTTCATCTATATCTCATTTTCATAGAGTATACCTTAAGAGATTCTTCTGGGGTAAACCATAAAGTTTTACAATACAGAGTTTGCAAACAGATTTATTTCATTAATACACAGGAAAGACAAGAAGCTTGATTACTAGAGTGTTTATTTCTCTAGCAAATTATATCTCTCTGAAATATGTTTTTTAGAGTTCCCTTTAGTAGAATTTCTAAATGACAGGTGGATAGAACTTTTTTCTTTTGAATTTGTCTTGATTGCAAGAAATTAGCTAATTTCATCCCTCAGTTCCCCCGCCCCCCAAGTCAGTTACAGCTGTAATGTAGCGTTATCTGAATTGGAAATGCACTTCAAAAAATCATTCATTTGCAAGTCTATTAGAAGAAGAGGCAAAACTCTAATGGCAACAATTATGTGCCCTTTCCTAACGCTCTTTAAATAAAAATACTTTGCAAACTCTACATAAATGTTCCTTAAACTTTTGGATTATCCATGTAGGATACGTTCTCCGAAAGAGACTTCTTAGGTTGGCTAAATGGAATATCAACTATATCACTGCAAATTTTTATATCGTTTTTTTTTTCTGGAGTGAAATGAGACTCTGTAGTTCACAATATGATACTAGACATACATGCTGGGCACTAACCAAAGATCAAGTATCCTAGACAAACTGAGTGTCAATATTTTCTCATAAAATTGTTAACAAAAATACCTGTTTTTACATATTAATTATATTATTTTGGTTAGTACAATATAAATGGAACTAACACTTAACAATCTGGAGGTAGGCAGCTCAGGCCTGATAGGGTAGCTCTACTCCAAGTGGTCTTCTGGAGATTCAGCTTCCTTCTAATTTGTTATTCCATCATCCCTTCTGGTGTTTTTCTCATCAGCAGAGTTCAAGATGGCTTACTACATCATCTATGTTCTAGTCATTGGAAAAAGAAAAGAAGACAAATGGAGATTCCCCCTCCTTCAAAAGAAGGACATAGAAGTTCTATATATTTATCACTTCTTTTCATATCCTATTGCAAGAGCTTTGTTAAAAGGCCACATTTCTCTCCATAAGAAATTGAGAAGTTTGTTTTTTCTTCATATTGGCCGTGTGCCCCACTAGGAACTCTTATGTGTAAGAAGGAAAAATGGATTTAGGGAGACAGCTCTCATGTGATGTCCCACTTCCCTGCTCTTAGGATTGCACTGAAACGTTAAATAAAGTGATGGCTGGAGCAGAGTAACAGTAAAAATGTAGTTACTAGTCTTACAATCAGCTACCAGAACCTACGTGGTGCACAGCTCAATGATTTTACATAAATCCTCGAATATAAGTGTCTATATATAAAAGAGGGTTTAGATATGAAGTGGGGCCCAAATTTACCTGTACGGTGGCCACTTGTATACCTAATCCTGAATTGTATCCTACATTTTAAAATAAAATAATAAATGCAATTTTATTTTATTATTATTTTTTTTCTTTTCTTTTTTTTTTGAGTTGGAGTCTCACTCTGTCGCCCAGACTGGAGTGCAGTGGCCGCTCCCGGCCACCGCAGCCTCGCCTGCTGGGCTCTGGTGATCCTTCTGCCTCAGCCTTCCAGGTAGCCGGAATTACAGGCATGCGCTACCACGCCCGGCTGATTTTTTGATTTATTGTAGAGATGAGGCCT